>NC_055683.1:10349718-10409437 GCF_017639745.1 Melanotaenia boesemani | reverse complement strand
TGTGCTTAAGATCGCTGAAGATGGCTGAAAAGGGCTGAAATATGGTTGTTGAAGAAGTATATATGAAGCTTAAGTCAGTAGTTGGAAGGATTTAAAGCTCAAACTGGTGTTTAAATGTAGTTAAAATGGTGGAAAGTTTAACTTAAATGTGCTTAAGACAGTTCAACATGGCTGAAAATGGCTGAAGTCTGCTTCCTTAAGCACCAGCTGCAGTAATCATGAAGCTGAAGTAAATAGTTAAAGGATTTACAGCTGAAAGTGAATATTAAAGGTGCTGAACTGGTTGAATGTAGAAGTAATGATTGTAAAAGGCAGAAAGAGCTGAAAAAGAGGTGAATTGGCAGCTTAAACACAGTCCATCATGTAAATGAGCAGCAAAAGACATGATGAGAGGACAGACAGAGGAGGAGAGATAGAGGAGGACATGTGGCCTGTTGTAATGAGATGGACAAGGAGGAGACAGGAGAAGAGGACAGAGGGACATGCCTGGACTCAATAGGAGGCCAAAACCAGGTGAGAAGTCCATGATCTGGATCAATAAAACTGAATGGATTAGGGCAAAGGTCAGCTGGCTCCTAACAGCTGAGAGCAGTCAGTGAGTTGTCATGACGACGGCCCCCACCTCAGCTGATAGGCACACAGAGAAGAGACCAGAGCTGCACTGTTCTCATCACTCTGCGCACCTCCCGAACAACTGTTCATTAAAAGAAAACTATAAGAGTTATCCAGATAATTTTTTCACCGTGAGCGCCAGGAGGGTCTGGGGAACGCAGGGATGTAATTTATTTTACTGTAATGCGAACAGAATTTAAATGGTGGCGGGTTGAAAACACAGGAGAAATGCACTTTGGGCCCAGAGTCCAGAAGGCCTTTAGAATGGAGTTCAATGGAGGGCGTAGGTAGACTTTAGAGCAGCGTAGCTCAAAATCCGTAGCTCCCAGCTCCATTATCATCCAGGGTTCATTTGTAGCCAAGAAGATTTCCTCCGTTTTGATATATAATTTGTGTCTGTACGATAAACGGTGTAGGAGTTATGAGAGTTTGTTTGAGGAGTGTAAAAAGCATGAAAAATCAGAGTGTGAAACAGATATCCAAGTTTTAGTGATTTTTAACCTGGCATATCTCATAAACCAGAAAAGATATCAAAATTCTGAATAGAAGATTTATAGCCCAGTCCCTTGTGATCGATTTAAACTTTGAATGGAGTCTCTAGCCCAAAGTATGCAGGAGAAGAAAGGTTTCAAAGGAGACCATGTTTTTGGAGGCTCTGCCAAGATTCCCCATTCATTCCTATGGAAAAATGGTGGGTCGAACAACCCTCGATATCTTAAAAAGTTTAATAGATACAGACAACAGGAGTCATAGCAGACATCTACAGGCCGAGCCGATCGATTTGATGTATGAACGGAGTCTGTGGGCCGAACGCTGCGAGAGGAGTAGGCGGACGACCGATGTTCACACCCCAGAGAAGAGGGAAAAACAATTCTATCACTAGAAAAAGCTGTTATTAGCATAACAGCAAGTGTGAATGCTGTCACGCTGAATGATTGGAATAAAATGCTTAAAAGATGGCTGAAGATGGTTAAAAAAGGCTAAAATGTCTTTTTTGAAGAAGTATTTATTAAGCTGAAGTGAAAAGTTGAAGGATTTAAAGCCCAAACTGGAGTTAAAAGGTGGTGAAAGGCTGAAAGGTTGAAGTGAAATGTGCTTAAGATTGCTGAAGATGGCTGAAAAGGGCTGAAATGTGGTGTGGATGAAGAATATATGAAGCTTAAGTCAATAGTAGAAAGATTTTAAAGTCAAACTGGTGTTTAAATGTAGTTAAAATGGTGGAAAGCTGAACTGAAATGTGCTTAAGATAGTTCAACATGGCTGAAAATGGCTGAAGTCTGGGTGTTGAAGCCTCAGCTGAAGTAATCATGAAGCTGAAGCTAAATAGTTAAAGTATTTAAAGCTGAATGATTGTACTGAAATGCTGAAAAGATGGCTGAAGATAGTGAAAGATAGCTGAAATGTGACTTTTGAAAAAGTATTTATTAAGCTGAAGTGAAAAGTTGAAGGATTGAAAGCTCAAAGTGGAGTTAAAAGGTGCTGAAAGATTGCTGAAGATGGCTGAAAAATGGTTGTTGAAGAAGTATATATGAAGCTGAAATGAAGAGTTCAACCATTTAAAGCACAAATTGGTGTTTAAATGTAGTTAAAATGGTGGAAAGTTGAACTGAAATGTGCTTAAGATAGTCAAACATGGCTGAAAATGGCTGAAGTCTGCTTGCTGAAGCACCAGCTGAAGTAATCATGAAGCTGAAGTCAATAGTTAAAGGATTTACAGCTGAAAGTGAATATTAAGGTGCTGAACTGGTTGAATGTAGAGCAAATGATTGTAAAAGGCAGAAAGAGCTGAAAAAGAGGTGAATTGGCAGCTGAAACACAGTCAATCATATAAGTGAGCAGCAAAGGACATGATGAGAGGACAGACAGAGGAGGAGAGATAGAGGAGGACATGTGGCCTCAAGGACAAGGAGGAGACAGGAGAAGAGGACAGAGACATATGTGGACTCATTAGGAGGACAAAACCAGGTGAGAAATCCATAATCTGGATCAATAAGACTGAATGTATGAGGTCAAAGGTCAGCTGGCTCCTAACAGCTGAGAGCACTCAGTGAGTTGTCATGACAACAGCCCCTCACTTAACTGACAGGCACAGACTGGGAAAAGAGCAGAGCAGAACTGCCGAATCACTCTGCGCACCTCTCGAACTCCTCGCTCCTGACAGAAAACTTTAGGAGATATCCAAATAATTCTTTCACCGTGAGCGCCAGGAGGGTCTGAGGAAGGCAGGGATGTAATTTATTCATCCCTACTTTGAACAGAATTTAAATGGTGGCGAGTTAAAAACAGAGGAGAAATGCACTTTGACCCAGAATCCTGCCTCTGATTTGAATGGAAGGGTATAGGAGCAAAAGTTGACTTTTGCTCGCTTGGAGAGGCGTAGCTCAAAATCTGTAAATCCCAGCTCTGTCATTCTTGGTTCTCTTCGAAGCCAACTAAAATTCCTCCGTTTTGATGTATAATTTATGTCTCTACGACGAAAGTTGTAGGAGTTATGAGAATTTGTTTGGAGTAGTGGAACAGGCTGAAAGGTTAGAGTGAGAGCTAGAGTGGGAGAGAGTGGAGTGAACATTCTAAAAGTTATTGATTTTTAAACTGCCATAAATCAATAACGCTAAAAGATATCAAAAAGTTGAATACAAGTTTAATAGCCCAATCCCTTGTGAGTTGTTTAAAGTTTGAATGGTGTTTCTAGCTGAAAGTATGTAGAAGTAGTAGGAGTTGAAAGAGGTGGAAGTTTTGAAGCAGTTGAAGGCTGAAGAGCTGAAATGCCATTCATTTCAATGGGAGCAGAAAATCAATAAATGATCAATAACTTGAAAAGTTGAACAGATATCAAAAAGTTGAATACAAGCAGCCCCTCTCCTGAACGAGCTGAACGTTTTGATACCAAAATTGTTGAAATTGGCTGAAGCTAGCTGAAGTTATAGCGTGCCGAAAAACGGCGGAAGAATAATAATAATAAAGAAAAACAGGAAAACTATAGTGTGAATGCTTAAAAGCATTCACACAACTAGAAAAAGCTGTTATTGCATAACAGCAAGTGTGAATGCTGTCATGCTGAATGATTGAAATAAAATGCTGAAAAGTGGCTGAAGATGGTTAAAAAAGGCTGAAATGTCTTTGTTGAATAAGTATTTATTAAGCTGAAGTGAAAAGTTGAAGGATTTAAAGCTCAAAGTGGAGTTAAAGGGTGCTGAAAGTCTGAAAGGTTGAACTGAAATGTGCTTAAGATTGCTGAAGATGGTTGAAAAGAGCTGAAACATGGTTGTTGAAGAAGTATATATGAAGGTGAAATGAAGAGTTCAACAATTTAAAGCACAAATTGCTGTTTAAATGTAGTTAAAATGGTGGAAAGTTGAACTGAAATGTGCTTAAGATTACTGAAGATGGCTGAAAAGGGCTGAAATATGGTTGTTGAAGCAGTATATATGAAGCTTAAGTCAATAGTTGGAAGGATTTAAAGCACAAGCAGGTGTTTAAATGTAGTTAAAATGGTGGAAAGCTGAACTGAAATGTGCTTAAGATCGCTGAAGATGGCTGAAATATGGTTGTTGAAGAAGTATATATGAAGCTTAAGTCAATAGTTGGAAGGATTTAAAGCACAAGCAGGTGTTTAAATGTAGTTAAAAAGGTGGAAAGCTGAACTGAAATGTGCTTAAGATCGCTGAAGATGGCTGAAAAGGGCTGAAATATGGTTGTTGAAGAAGTATATATGAAGCTTAAGTCAGTAGTTGGAAGGATTTAAAGCTCAAACTGGTGTTTAAATGTAGTTAAAATGGTGGAAAGTTTAACTTAAATGTGCTTAAGACAGTTCAACATGGCTGAAAATGGCTGAAGTCTGCTTCCTTAAGCACCAGCTGCAGTAATCATGAAGCTGAAGTAAATAGTTAAAGGATTTACAGCTGAAAGTGAATATTAAAGGTGCTGAACTGGTTGAATGTAGAAGTAATGATTGTAAAAGGCAGAAAGAGCTGAAAAAGAGGTGAATTGGCAGCTTAAACACAGTCCATCATGTAAGTGAGCAGCAAAAGACATGATGAGAGGACAGACAGAGGAGGAGAGATAGGGGAGGACATGTGGCCTGTTGTAATGAGATGGACAAGGAGGAGACAGGAGAAGAGGACAGAGGGACATGCCTGGACTCAATAGGAGGCCAAAACCAGGTGAGAAGTCCATGATCTGGATCAATAAAACTGAATGGATTAGGGCAAAGGTCAGCTGGCTCCTAACAGCTGAGAGCAGTCAGTGAGTTGTCATGACGACGGCCCCCACCTCAGCTGATAGGCACACAGAGAAGAGACCAGAGCTGCACTGTTCTCATCACTCTGCGCACCTCCCGAACAACTGTTCATTAAAAGAAAACTATAAGAGTTATCCAGATAATTTTTTCACCGTGAGCGCCAGGAGGGTCTGGGGAACGCAGGGATGTAATTTATTTTACTGTAATGCGAACAGAATTTAAATGGTGGCTTGGTTGAAAACACAGGAGAAATGCACTTTGGGCCCAGAGTCCAGAAGGCCTTTAGAATGGAGTTCAATGGAGGGCGTAGGTAGACTTTAGAGCAGCGTAGCTCAAAATCCGTAGCTCCCAGCTCCATTATCATCCAGGGTTCATTTGTAGCCAAGAAGATTTCCTCCGTTTTGATATATAATTTGTGTCTGTACGATAAACGGTGTAGGAGTTATGAGAGTTTGTTTGAGGAGTGAAAAAAGCTGAAAAATCAGAGTGTGAAACAGATATCCAAGTTTTAGTGATTTTTAACCTGGCATATCTCATAAACCATAAAAGATATCAAAATTCTGAATAGAAGATTTATAGCCCAGTCCCTTGTGATCGATTTAAACTTTGAATGGAGTCTCTAGCCCAAAGTATGCAGGAGAAGAAAGGTTTCAAAGGAGACCATGTTTTTGGAGGCTCTGCCAAGATTCCCCATTCATTCCTATGGAAAAATGGTGGGTCGAACAACCCTCGATATCTTAAAAAGTTTAATAGATACAGACAACAGGAGTCATAGCAGACATCTACAGGCCGAGCCGATCGATTTGATGTATGAACGGAGTCTGTGGGCCGAACGCTGCGAGAGGAGTAGGCGGACGACCGATGTTCACACCCCAGAGAAGAGGGAAAAACAATTCTATCACTAGAAAAAGCTGTTATTGCATAACAGCAAGTGTGAATGCTGTCATGCTGAATGATTGAAATAAAATGCTGAAAAGTGGCTGAAGATGGTTAAAAAAGGCTGAAATGTCTTTGTTGAATAAGTATTTATTAAGCTGAAGTGAAAAGTTGAAGGATTTAAAGCTCAAAGTGGAGTTAAAGGGTGCTGAAAGTCTGAAAGGTTGAACTGAAATGTGCTTAAGATTGCTGAAGATGGTTGAAAAGAGCTGAAACATGGTTGTTGAAGAAGTATATATGAAGGTGAAATGAAGAGTTCAACAATTTAAAGCACAAATTGCTGTTTAAATGTAGTTAAAATGGTGGAAAGTTGAACTGAAATGTGCTTAAGATTACTGAAGATGGCTGAAAAGGGCTGAAATATGGTTGTTGAAGAAGTATATATGAAGCTTAAGTCAATAGTTGGAAGGATTTAAAGCACAAGCAGGTGTTTAAATGTAGTTAAAAAGGTGGAAAGCTGAACTGAAATGTGCTTAAGATCGCTGAAGATGGCTGAAAAGGGCTGAAATATGGTTGTTGAAGAAGTATATATGAAGCTTAAGTCAGTAGTTGGAAGGATTTAAAGCTCAAACTGGTGTTTAAATGTAGTTAAAATGGTGGAAAGTTTAACTTAAATGTGCTTAAGACAGTTCAACATGGCAGAAAATGGCCGAAGTCTGCTTCCTTAAGCACCAGCTGCAGTAATCATGAAGCTGAAGTAAATAGTTAAAGGATTTACAGCTGAAAGTGAATATTAAAGGTGCTGAACTGGTTGAATGTAGAAGTAATGATTGTAAAAGGCAGAAAGAGCTGAAAAAGAGGTGAATTGGCAGCTTAAACACAGTCCATCATGTAAATGAGCAGCAAAAGACATGATGAGAGGACAGACAGAGGAGGAGAGATAGGGGAGGACATGTGGCCTGTTGTAATGAGATGGACAAGGAGGAGACAGGAGAAGAGGACAGAGGGACATGCCTGGACTCAATAGGAGGCCAAAACCAGGTGAGAAGTCCATGATCTGGATCAATAAAACTGAATGGATTAGGGCAAAGGTCAGCTGGCTCCTAACAGCTGAGAGCAGTCAGTGAGTTGTCATGACGACGGCCCCCACCTCAGCTGATAGGCACACAGAGAAGAGACCAGAGCTGCACTGTTCTCATCACTCTGCGCACCTCCCGAACAACTGTTCATTAAAAGAAAACTATAAGAGTTATCCAGATAATTTTGTCACCGTGAGCGCCAGGAGGGTCTGGGGAACGCAGGGATGTAATTTATTTTACTGTAATGCGAACAGAATTTAAATGGTGGCGGGTTGAAAACACAGGAGAAATGCACTTTGGGCCCAGAGTCCAGAAGGCCTTTAGAATGGAGTTCAATGGAGGGCGTAGGTAGACTTTAGAGCAGCGTAGCTCAAAATCCGTAGCTCCCAGCTCCATTATCATCCAGGGTTCATTTGTAGCCAAGAAGATTTCCTCCGTTTTGATATATAATTTGTGTCTGTACGATAAACGGTGTAGGAGTTATGAGAGTTTGTTTGAGGAGTGAAAAAAGCATGAAAAATCAGAGTGTGAAACAGATATCCAAGTTTTAGTGATTTTTAACCTGGCATATCTCATAAACCATAAAAGATATCAAAATTCTGAATAGAAGATTTATAGCCCAGTCCCTTGTGATCGATTTAAACTTTGAATGGAGTCTCTAGCCCAAAGTATGCAGGAGAAGAAAGGTTTCAAAGGAGACCATGTTTTTGGAGGCTCTGCCAAGATTCCCCATTCATTCCTATGGAAAAATGGTGGGTCGAACAACCCTCGATATCTTAAAAAGTTTAATAGATACAGACAACAGGAGTCATAGCAGACATCTACAGGCCGAGCCGATCGATTTGATGTATGAACGGAGTCTGTGGGCCGAACGCTGCGAGAGGAGTAGGCGGACGACCGATGTTCACACCCCAGAGAAGAGGGAAAAACAATTCTATCACTAGAAAAAGCTGTTATTAGCATAACAGCATGTGTGAATGCTGTCATGCTGAATGATTGAAATAAAATGCTGAAAAGTGGCTGAAGATGGTTAAAAAAGGCTGAAATGTCTTTGTTGAATAAGTATTTATTAAGCTGAAGTGAAAAGTTGAAGGATTTAAAGCTCAAAGTGGAGTTAAAGGGTGCTGAAAGTCTGAAAGGTTGAACTGAAATGTGCTTAAGATTGCTGAAGATGGTTGAAAAGAGCTGAAACATGGTTGTTGAAGAAGTATATATATGAAGGTGAAATGAAGAGTTCAACAATTTAAAGCACAAATTGCTGTTTAAATGTAGTTAAAATGGTGGAAAGTTGAACTGAAATGTGCTTAAGATTACTGAAGATGGCTGAAAAGGGCTGAAATATGGTTGTTGAAGAAGTATATATGAAGCTTAAGTCAATAGTTGGAAGGATTTAAAGCACAAGCAGGTGTTTAAATGTAGTTAAAAAGGTGGAAAGCTGAACTGAAATGTGCTTAAGATCGCTGAAGATGGCTGAAAAGGGCTGAAATATGGTTGTTGAAGAAGTATATATGAAGCTTAAGTCAGTAGTTGGAAGGATTTAAAGCTCAAACTGGTGTTTAAATGTAGTTAAAATGGTGGAAAGTTTAACTTAAATGTGCTTAAGATAGTTCAACATGGCTGAAAATGGCCGAAGTCTGCTTCCTTAAGCACCAGCTGCAGTAATCATGAAGCTGAAGTAAATAGTTAAAGGATTTACAGCTGAAAGTGAATATTAAAGGTGCTGAACTGGTTGAATGTAGAAGTAATGATTGTAAAAGGCAGAAAGAGCTGAAAAAGAGGTGAATTGGCAGCTTAAACACAGTCCATCATGTAAATGAGCAGCAAAAGACATGATGAGAGGACAGACAGAGGAGGAGAGATAGAGGAGGACATGTGGCCTGTTGTAATGAGATGGACAAGGAGGAGACAGGAGAAGAGGACAGAGGGACATGCCTGGACTCAATAGGAGGCCAAAACCAGGTGAGAAGTCCATGATCTGGATCAATAAAACTGAATGGATTAGGGCAAAGGTCAGCTGGCTCCTAACAGCTGAGAGCAGTCAGTGAGTTGTCATGACGACGGCCCCCACCTCAGCTGATAGGCACACAGAGAAGAGACCAGAGCTGCACTGTTGTCATCACTCTGCGCACCTCCCGAACAACTGTTCATTAAAAGAAAACTATAAGAGTTATCCAGATAATTTTTTCACCGTGAGCGCCAGGAGGGTCTGGGGAACGCAGGGATGTAATTTATTTTACTGTAATGCGAACAGAATTTAAATGGTGGCGGGTTGAAAACACAGGAGAAATGCACTTTGGGCCCAGAGTCCAGAAGGCCTTTAGAATGGAGTTCAATGGAGGGCGTAGGTAGACTTTAGAGCAGCGTAGCTCAAAATCCGTAGCTCCCAGCTCCATTATCATCCAGGGTTCATTTGTAGCCACGAAGATTTCCTCCGTTTTGATATATAATTTGTGTCTGTACGATAAACGGTGTAGGAGTTATGAGAGTTTGTTTGAGGAGTGAAAAAAGCAGAAAAATCAGAGTGTGAAACAGATATCCAAGTTTTAGTGATTTTTAACCTGGCATATCTCATAAACCATAAAAGATATCAAAATTCTGAATAGAAGATTTATAGCCCAGTCCCTTGTGATCGATTTAAACTTTGAATGGAGTCTCTAGCCCAAAGTATGCAGGAGAAGAAAGGTTTCAAAGGAGACCATGTTTTTGGAGGCTCTGCCAAGATTCCCCATTCATTCCTATGGAAAAATGGTGGGTCGAACAACCCTCGATATCTTAAAAAGTTTAATAGATACAGACAACAGGAGTCATAGCAGACATCTACAGGCCGAGCCGATCGATTTGATGTATGAACGGAGTCTGTGGGCCGAACGCTGCGAGAGGAGTAGGCGGACGACCGATGTTCACACCCCAGAGAAGAGGGAAAAACAATTCTATCACTAGAAAAAGCTGTTATTGCATAACAGCAAGTGTGAATGCTGTCATGCTGAATGATTGAAATAAAATGCTGAAAAGTGGCTGAAGATGGTTAAAAAAGGCTGAAATGTCTTTGTTGAATAAGTATTTATTAAGCTGAAGTGAAAAGTTGAAGGATTTAAAGCTCAAAGTGGAGTTAAAGGGTGCTGAAAGTCTGAAAGGTTGAACTGAAATGTGCTTAAGATTGCTGAAGATGGTTGAAAAGAGCTGAAGTAATCATGAAGCTGAAGTCATATGAAGGTTAAAGTATTTAAAGCTTAATTCAAACTGGAGTTAAAAGGTAGCTAAAAGGCTGAAAGGTTGAACTGAAATGTGCTTAAGATTGCTGAAGATGGCTGAAAAGGGCTAAAATATGGTTGTTGAAGAAGTATATATGAAGCTTAAGTCAATAGTTGGAAGGATTTAAAGCACAAGCAGGTGTTTAAATGTAGTTAAAAAGGTGGAAAGCTGAACTGAAATGTGCTTAAGATCGCTGAAGATGGCTGAAAAGGGCTGAAATATGGTTGTTGAAGAAGTATATATGAAGCTTAAGTCAGTAGTTGGAAGGATTTAAAGCTCAAACTGGTGTTTAAATGTAGTTAAAATGGTGGAAAGTTTAACTTAAATGTGCTTAAGACAGTTCAACATGGCTGAAAATGGCCGAAGTCTGCTTCCTTAAGCACCAGCTGCAGTAATCATGAAGCTGAAGTAAATAGTTAAAGGATTTACAGCTGAAAGTGAATATTAAAGGTGCTGAACTGGTTGAATGTAGAAGTAATGATTGTAAAAGGCAGAAAGAGCTGAAAAAGAGGTGAATTGGCAGCTTAAACACAGTCCATCATGTAAATGAGCAGCAAAAGACATGATGAGAGGACAGACAGAGGAGGAGAGATAGAGGAGGACATGTGGCCTGTTGTAATGAGATGGACAAGGAGGAGACAGGAGAAGAGGACAGAGGGACATGCCTGGACTCAATAGGAGGCCAAAACCAGGTGAGAAGTCCATGATCTGGATCAATAAAACTGAATGGATTAGGGCAAAGGTCAGCTGGCTCCTAACAGCTGAGAGCAGTCAGTGAGTTGTCATGACGACGGCCCCCACCTCAGCTGATAGGCACACAGAGAAGAGACCAGAGCTGCACTGTTCTCATCACTCTGCGCACCTCCCGAACAACTGTTCATTAAAAGAAAACTATAAGAGTTATCCAGATAATTTTTTCACCGTGAGCGCCAGGAGGGTCTGGGGAACGCAGGGATGTAATTTATTTTACTGTAATGCCAACAGAATTTAAATGGTGGCGGGTTGAAAACACAGGAGAAATGCACTTTGGGCCCAGAGTCCAGAAGGCCTTTAGAATGGAGTTCAATGGAGGGCGTAGGTAGACTTTAGAGCAGCGTAGCTCAAAATCCGTAGCTCCCAGCTCCATTATCATCCAGGGTTCATTTGTAGCCAAGAAGATTTCCTCCGTTTTGATATATAATTTGTGTCTGTACGATAAACGGTGTAGGAGTTATGAGAGTTTGTTTGAGGAGTGAAAAAAGCTGAAAAATCAGAGTGTGAAACAGATATCCAAGTTTTAGTGATTTTTAACCTGGCATATCTCATAAACCATAAAAGATATCAAAATTCTGAATAGAAGATTTATAGCCCAGTCCCTTGTGATCAATTTAAACTTTGAATGGAGTCTCTAGCCCAAAGTATGCAGGAGAAGAAAGGTTTCAAAGGAGACCATGTTTTTGGAGGCTCTGCCAAGATTCCCCATTCATTCCTATGGAAAAATGGTGGGTCGAACAACCCTCGATATCTTAAAAAGTTTAATAGATACAGACAACAGGAGTCATAGCAGACATCTACAGGCCGAGCCGATCGATTTGATGTATGAACGGAGTCTGTGGGCCGAACGCTGCGAGAGGAGTAGGCGGACGACCGATGTTCACACCCCAGAGAAGAGGGAAAAACAATTCTATCACTAGAAAAAGCTGTTATTGCATAACAGCATGTGTGAATGCTGTCATGCTGAATGATTGAAATAAAATGCTGAAAAGTGGCTGAAAAGTGGCTGAAGATGGTTAAAAAAGGCTGAAATATGGTTGTTGAAGAAGTATATATGAAGCTGAAATGAAGAGTTTCAACAATTAAAAGCACAAGCAGGTGTTTAAATGTAGTTAAAATGGTGGAAAGTTGAACTGAAATGTGCTGAAATGCTGAAAATATGGCTGAAAAGTGGCTGAAGATGGTTAAAAAAGGCTGAAATGTCTTTGTTGAATAAGTATTTATTAAGCTGAAGTGAAAAGTTGAAGGATTTAAAGGTCAAACTTGAGTTAAAAGGTGCTGAAAGGTTGAACTGAAATGAGCTTAAGATTGCTGAAGATGGCTGAAAAGGGCTGAAATATGGTTGTTGAAGAAGTATATATGAAGCTGAAGTCAGTAGTTGGAAGGATTTAAAGCACAAGCATGGTGTTTAAATGTAGTTAAAATGGTGGAAAGTTGAACTGAAATGTGCTTAAGATAGTTCAACATGGCTGAAATGGCTGAAGTCTCCTTGCTGAAGCACCAGCTGAAGTAATCATGTAAGCTGAAGTCAATAGTTAAAGGATTTAAAGCTGAAAGTGAATGTTAAAGGATGCTGAACTGGTTTAATGTAGAATAAATCATTGTAAAAGGCAGAAAGAGCTGAACCAGAGTTGAATTGGCAGCTGAAACACAGTCCATCATGTAAGTGAGCAGCAAAGGACATGATGAGAGGACAGACAGAGGAGGAGAGATAGAGGAGGACATGTGGCCTGTTGTAATGAGAAGGACAAGGAAGGAGACAGGAGAAGAGGACAGAGGGACATGCCTGGACTTAATAGGAGGCCAAAACCAGGTGAGAAGTCCATGATCTGGATCAATAAAGCTGAATGAATTAGGTCAAAGGTCAGCGTGCTGCTCACAGCTGAGAGCAGTCAGTGAGTTGTCATGACGACGGCCCCTCACTTAACTGACAAGCAGAGAGCAGAGCTGCACTGTTCCAATCACTTTGTGCACCTCCCGAACAACTGTTCATTAAAAGAAAACTCTAAGAGTTATCCAAATAATTTTTTCACCGTGAGTGCCAGGAGGGTCTGGGGAACGCAGGGATGTGGTTTATTTTACTGTAATGTGAACAGAATTTAAATGGTGACAAGTTAAAAACACATGAGAAATGCATTTTCCTCTTAGAATCCAGATTTGAATGGAAGTCTATGGGAGCAAAAGTAGACTTTTCCTCGCTTGGAGAGGCATAGCTCGAGATCTGTACATCCCAGCTCTGTCATTCTTGGTTCTCTTCGAAGCCAACTAAAATTCCTCCGTTTTGATGTATAATTTATGTCTCTACGACGAAAGTTGTAGGAGTTATGAGAATTTGTTTGGAGTAGTGGAACAGGCTGAAAGGTTAGAGTGAGAGCTAGAGTGGGAGATAGTGGAGTGAACATTCTAAAAGTTATTGATTTTTAAACTGCCATAAATCAATAACGGTAAAAGATATCAAAAAGTTGAATAGAAGTTTAATAGCCCAATCCCTTGTGAGTTGTTTAAAGTTTGAATGGTGTTTCTAGCTGAAAGTATGCTGAAGTTCTAAGAGCTGAAAGAGGTGAAAGTTTTGAAGGAGTTGAAGGCTGAAGAGCTGAAATGCCTATTGATTTCAATGGGAGCTGAAGATCAATAAATGATCAATAACTTGAAAAGTTGAACAGATATCAAAAAGTTGAATAGAAGCAGGAATCTCCTGAACGAGCTGAACGTTTTGATACCAAAATTGTTGAAATCGGCTGAAGCTAGCTCAAGATGTTGAACGGACGAAAAAACGGCGGAAGAATAATAATAATAGAAATAATAATAAAAACAGGAAAACTATAGTGTGAATGCTTAAAAGCATTCACACAACTAGAAAAAGCTGTTATTGCATAACAGCAATGTGTGAATGCTGTCATGCTGAATGATTGAAATAAAATGCTGAAAAGTGGCTGAAGATGGTTAAAAAAGGCTGAAATGTCTTTGTTGAATAAGTATTTATTAAGCTGAAGTGAAAAGTTGAAGGATTTAAAGCTCAAAGTGGAGTTAAAGGGTGCTGAAAGTCTGAAAGGTTGAACTGAAATGTGCTTAAGATTGCTGAAGATGGTTGAAAAGAGCTGAAACATGGTTGTTGAAGAAGTATATATGAAGGTGAAATGAAGAGTTCAACAATTTAAAGCACAAATTGCTGTTTAAATGTAGTTAAAATGGTGGAAAGTTGAACTGAAATGTGCTTAAGATTACTGAAGATGGCTGAAAAGGGCTGAAATATGGTTGTTGAAGAAGTATATATGAAGCTTAAGTCAATAGTTGGAAGGATTTAAAGCACAAGCAGGTGTTTAAATGTAGTTAAAAAGGTGGAAAGCTGAACTGAAATGTGCTTAAGATCGCTGAAGATGGCTGAAAAGGGCTGAAATATGGTTGTTGAAGAAGTATATATGAAGCTTAAGTCAGTAGTTGGAAGGATTTAAAGCTCAAACTGGTGTTTAAATGTAGTTAAAATGGTGGAAAGTTTAACTTAAATGTGCTTAAGACAGTTCAACATGGCAGAAAATGGCCGAAGTCTGCTTCCTTAAGCACCAGCTGCAGTAATCATGAAGCTGAAGTAAATAGTTAAAGGATTTACAGCTGAAAGTGAATATTAAAGGTGCTGAACTGGTTGAATGTAGAAGTAATGATTGTAAAAGGCAGAAAGAGCTGAAAAAGAGGTGAATTGGCAGCTTAAACACAGTCCATCATGTAAGTGAGCAGCAAAAGACATGATGAGAGGACAGACAGAGGAGGAGAGATAGAGGAGGACATGTGGCCTGTTGTAATGAGATGGACAAGGAGGAGACAGGAGAAGAGGACAGAGGGACATGCCTGGACTCAATAGGAGGCCAAAACCAGGTGAGAAGTCCATGATCTGGATCAATAAAACTGAATGGATTAGGGCAAAGGTCAGCTGGCTCCTAACAGCTGAGAGCAGTCAGTGAGTTGTCATGACGACGGCCCCCACCTCAGCTGATAGGCACACAGAGAAGAGACCAGAGCTGCACTGTTCTCATCACTCTGCGCACCTCCCGAACAACTGTTCATTAAAAGAAAACTATAAGAGTTATCCAGATAATTTTTTCACCGTGAGCGCCAGGAGGGTCTGGGGAACGCAGGGATGTAATTTATTTTACTGTAATGCGAACAGAATTTAAATGGTGGCGGGTTGAAAACACAGGAGAAATGCACTTTGGGCCCAGAGTCCAGAAGGCCTTTAGAATGGAGTTCAATGGAGGGCGTAGGTAGACTTTAGAGCAGCGTAGCTCAAAATCCGTAGCTCCCAGCTCCATTATCATCCAGGGTTCATTTGTAGCCAAGAAGATTTCCTCCGTTTTGATATATAATTTGTGTCTGTACGATAAACGGTGTAGGAGTTATGAGAGTTTGTTTGAGGAGTGAAAAAAGCTGAAAAATCAGAGTGTGAAACAGATATCCAAGTTTTAGTGATTTTTAACCTGGCATATCTCATAAACCATAAAAGATATCAAAATTCTGAATAGAAGATTTATAGCCCAGTCCCTTGTGATCGATTTAAACTTTGAATGGAGTCTCTAGCCCAAAGTATGCAGGAGAAGAAAGGTTTCAAAGGAGACCATGTTTTTGGAGGCTCTGCCAAGATTCCCCATTCATTCCTATGGAAAAATGGTGGGTCGAACAACCCTCGATATCTTAAAAAGTTTAATAGATACAGACAACAGGAGTCATAGCAGACATCTACAGGCCGAGCCGATCGATTTGATGTATGAACGGAGTCTGTGGCCCAAACGCTGCGAGAGGAGTAGGCGGACGACCGATGTTCACACCCCAGAGAAGAGGGAAAAACAATTCTATCACTAGAAAAAGCTGTTATTGCATAACAGCATGTGTGAATGCTGTCATGCTGAATGATTGGAATAAAATGCTGAAAAGTGGCTGAAGATAGTTAAAAAAGGCTGAAATGTCTTTTTTGAAAAAGTATTTATTAAGCTGAAGTGAAAGGTTGAAGGACTTAAAGCTCAAACTGGAGTTAAAAGGTGCTGAAAGGCTGAAATGTTGAACTGAAATGTGCTTAAGATTGCTGAAGATGGCTGAAAAGGGCTGAATTATGGTTGTTGAAGCAGTATATATGAAGCTTAAGTCAATAGTTGGAAGGATTTAAAGCACAAGCAGGTGTTTAAATGTAGTTAAAATGGTGGAAAGCTGAACTGAAATGTGCTTAAGATAGTTCAACATGGCTGAAAAGGGCTGAATTATGGTTGTTGAAGCAGTATATATGAAGCTTAAGTCAATAGTTTGAAGGATTTAAAGCACAAGCAGGTGTTTAAATGTAGTTAAAAAGGTGGAAAGCTGAACTGGAATGTGCTTAAGATAGTTCAACATGGCTGAAAAGGGCTGAATTATGGTTGTTGAAGAGGTATATATGAAGCTGAAATGAAGAGTTCAACCATTTAAAGCACAAATTGGTGTTTAAATGTAGTTAAAATGGTGGAAAGTTGAACTGAAATGTGCTTAAGATAGTCAAACATGGCTGAAAATGGCTGAAGTCTGCTTCCTTAAGCACTAGCTGAAGTAATCATGAAGCTGAAGTCAACAGTTAAAGGATTTACAGCTGAAAGTGAATATTAAAGGTGCTGAACTGGTTGAATGTAGAAGAAATGATTGTAAAAGGCAGAAAGAGCTGAAACAGAGTTGAATTGGCAGCTGAAACACAGTCCATCATGTAAGTGAGCAGCAAAGGACATGATGAGAGGACAGACAGAGGAGGAGAGATAGAGGAGGACATGTGGCCTGTTGTAATGAGAAGGACAAGGAGGAGACAGGAGAAGAGGACAGAGGGACATGCCTGGACTCAATAGGAGGCCAAAACCAGGTGAGAAGTCCATGATCTGGATCAATAAAACTGAATGAATTAGGTGAAAGGTCAGCTGGCTGCTGACAGCTGAGAGCAGTCAGTGAGTCGTCATGACAACGGCCCCTCACTTAACTGACAAGCAGAGGGCAGAGCTGCACTGTTCCAATCACTCTGCGCACCTCCCGAACAACTCTTCATTAAAAGAAAACTATAAGAGTTATCCAAATAATTTTTTCACCGTGAGCGCCAGGAGGGTCTGGGGAACGCAGGGATGTGGTTTATTTTACTGTAATGTGAACAGAATTTAAATGGTGACAAGTTAAAAACACATGAGAAATGCATTTTCCTCTTAGAATCCAGATTTGAATGGAAGTCTATGGGAGCAAAAGTAGACTTTTCCTCGCTTGGAGAGGCATAGCTAGAAGATCTGTAAATCCCAGCTCTGTCATTCTTGGTTCTCTTCGAAGCCAACTAAAATTCCTCCGTTTTGATGTATAATTTATGTCTCTACGACGAAAGTTGTAGGAGTTATGAGAATTTGTTTGGAGTAGTGGAACAGGCTGAAAGGTTAGAGTGAGGGCTAGAGTGGGAGAGAGTGGAGTGAACATTCTAAAAGTTATTGATTTTTAAACTGCCATAAATCAATAATGCTAAAAGATATCAAAAAGTTGAATAGAAGTTTAATAGCCCAATCCCTTGTGAGTTGTTTAAAGTTTGAATGGTGTTTCTAGCTGAAAGTATGCTGAAGTTATAAGAGCTGAAAGAGCTGAAAGTTTTGAAGGAGTTGAAGGCTGAAGAGCTGAAATGCCATTCATTTCAATGGGAGCATGAAAATCAATAAATGATCAATAACTTAAAAAGTTGAACAGATATCAAAAAGTTGAATAGAAGCACCCCTCTCCTCAACGAGCTGAACGTTTTGATACCAAAATTGTTGAAATCGGCTGAAGCTAGCTCAAGTTATAGCGTGCCGAAAAAACGGCGGAAGAATAATAGAATAATAAATAAAAACAGGAAAACTATAGTGTGAATGCTTGAAAAGCATTCACACAACTAGAAAAAGCTGTTATTGCATAACAGCATGTGTGAATGCTGTCATGCTGAATGATTGAAATAAAATGCTGAAAAAGTGGCTGAAGATGGTTAAAAAAGGCTGAAATGTCTTTGTTGAAGAAGATTTATTAAGCTGAAGTGAAAAGTTGAAGGATTTAAAGCTCAAAGTGGAGTTAAAAGGTGCTGAAAGGCTGAAAGGTTGAACTGAAATGTGCTTAAGATTGCTGAAGATGGCTGAAAATGGCTGAAATATGGTTGTTGAAGAAGTATATATGAAGCTTAAGTCAGTAGTTGGAAGGATTTAAAGCTCAAACTGGTGTTTAAATGTAGTTAAAATGGTGGAAAGTTGAACTGAAATGTGCTTAAGATAGTTCAACATGGCTGAAAATGGCTGAAGTCTGCTTGCTGAAGCACCAGCTGAAGTAATCATGAAGCTGAAGTCAATAGTTAAAGGATTTAAAGCTGAAAGTGAATATTAAAGGTGCTGAACTGGTTGAATGTAGAAGAAATGATTGTAAAAGGCAGAAAGAGCTGAAACAGAGTTGAATTGGCAGCTGAAACACAGTCCATCATGTAAGTGAGCAGCAAAGGACATGATGAGAGGACAGACAGAGGAGGAGAGATAGAGGAGGACATGTGGCCTGTTGTAATGTGAAGGACAAGGAGGAGACAGGAGAAGAGGACAGAGGGACATGCCTGGACTCAATAGGAGGCCAAAACCAGGTGAGAAGTCCATGATCTGGATCAATAAAACTGAATGAATTAGGTGAAAGGTCAGCTGGCTGCTCACAGCTGAGAGCAGTCAGTGAGTCGTCATGACAACGGCCCCTCACTTAGCTGACAAGCAGAGAGCAGAGCTGCACTGTTCCAATCACTTTGCGCACCTCCCGAACAACTGTTCATTAAAAGAAAACTATAAGAGTTATCCAAATAATTTTTTCACCGTGAGTGCCAGGAGGGTCTGGGGAACGCAGGGATGTGGTTTATTTTACTGTAATGTGAACAGAATTTAAATGGTGACAAGTTAAAAACACATGAGAAATGCATTTTCCTCTTAGAATCCAGATTTGAATGGAAGTCTATGGGAGCAAAAGTAGACTTTTCCTCGCTTGGAGAGGCATAGCTCGAGATCTGTAAATCCCAGCTCTGTCATTCTTGGTTCTCTTCGAAGCCAACTTAAATTCCTCCGTTTTGATGTATAATTTATGTCTCTACGACGAAAGTTGTAGGAGTTATGAGAATTTGTTTGGAGTAGTGGAACAGGCTGAATGGTTAGAGTGAGGGCTAGAGTGGGAGAGAGTGGAATGAACATTCTAAAAGTTATTGATTTTTAAACTGCCATAAATCAATAACGCTAAAAGATATCAAAAAGTTGAATAGAAGTTTAATAGCCCAATCCCTTGTGAGTTGTTTAAAGTTTGAATGGTGTTTCTAGCTGAAAGTATGCTGAAGTTATAAGAGCTGAAAGAGGTGAAAGTTTTGAAGCAGTTGAAGGCTGAAGAGCTGAAATGCCATTCATTTCAATGGGAGCTGAAAATCAATAAATGATCAATAACTTAAAAAGTTGAACATATATCAAAAATTTGAATAGAAGCACCCCTCTCCTCAACGAGCTGAACGTTTTGATACCAAAATTGTTGAAATCGGCTGAAGCTAGCTCAAGTTATAACGTGCCGAAAAACGGCGGAAGAATAATAAGAATAATAAATAAAAACAGGAAAACTATAGTGTGAATGCTTGAAAGCATTCACACAACTAGAAAATGCTGTTATTAGCATAACAGCAAGTGTGAATGCTGTCATGCTGAATGATTGAAATAAAATGCTGAAAAGTGGCTGAAGATGGTTAAAAAAGGCTGAAATGTCTGTTGAATAAGAATTTATTAAGCTGAAGTGAAAAGTTGAAGGATTTAAAGCTCAAAGTGGAATTAAAAGGTGCTGAAAGGCTGAAAGGTTGAACTGAAATGTGCTTAAGATCGCTGAAGATGGCTGAAAAGGGCTGAAATATGGTTGTTGAAGAAGTATATATGAAGCTTAAGTCAGTAGTTGGAAGGATTTAAAGCTCAAACTGGTGTTTAAATGTAGTTAAAATGGTGGAAAGTTTAACTTAAATGTGCTTAAGACAGTTCAACATGGCAGAAAATGGCCGAAGTCTGCTTCCTTAAGCACCAGCTGCAGTAATCATGAAGCTGAAGTAAATAGTTAAAGGATTTACAGCTGAAAGTGAATATTAAAGGTGCTGAACTGGTTGAATGTAGAAGTAATGATTGTAAAAGGCAGAAAGAGCTGAAAAAGAGGTGAATTGGCAGCTTAAACACAGTCCATCATGTAAATGAGCAGCAAAAGACATGATGAGAGGACAGACAGAGGAGGAGAGATAGAGGAGGACATGTGGCCTGTTGTAATGAGATGGACAAGGAGGAGACAGGAGAAGAGGACAGAGGGACATGCCTGGACTCAATAGGAGGCCAAAACCAGGTGAGAAGTCCATGATCTGGATCAATAAAACTGAATGGATTAGGGCAAAGGTCAGCTGGCTCCTAACAGCTGAGAGCAGTCAGTGAGTTGTCATGACGACGGCCCCCACCTCAGCTGATAGGCACACAGAGAAGAGACCAGAGCTGCACTGTTCTCATCACTCTGCGCACCTCCCGAACAACTGTTCATTAAAAGAAAACTATAAGAGTTATCCAGATAATTTTTTCACCGTGAGCGCCAGGAGGGTCTGGGGAACGCAGGGATGTAATTTATTTTACTGTAATGCGAACAGAATTTAAATGGTGGCGGGTTGAAAACACAGGAGAAATGCACTTTGGGCCCAGAGTCCAGAAGGCCTTTAGAATGGAGTTCAATGGAGGGCGTAGGTAGACTTTAGAGCAGCGTAGCTCAAAATCCGTAGCTCCCAGCTCCATTATCATCCAGGGTTCATTTGTAGCCAAGAAGATTTCCTCCGTTTTGATATATAATTTGTGTCTGTACGATAAACGGTGTAGGAGTTATGAGAGTTTGTTTGAGGAGTGAAAAAAGCAGAAAAATCAGAGTGTGAAACAGATATCCAAGTTTTAGTGATTTTTAACCTGGCATATCTCATAAACCATAAAAGATATCAAAATTCTGAATAGAAGATTTATAGCCCAGTCCCTTGTGATCGATTTAAACTTTGAATGGAGTCTCTAGCCCAAAGTATGCAGGAGAAGAAAGGTTTCAAAGGAGACCATGTTTTTGGAGGCTCTGCCAAGATTCCCCATTCATTCCTATGGAAAAATGGTGGGTCGAACAACCCTCGATATCTTAAAAAGTTTAATAGATACAGACAACAGGAGTCATAGCAGACATCTACAGGCCGAGCCGATCAATTTGATGTATGAACGGAGTCTGTGGGCCGAACGCTGCGAGAGGAGTAGGCGGACGACCGATGTTCACACCCCAGAGAAGAGGGAAAAACAATTCTATCACTAGAAAAAGCTGTTATTGCATAACAGCAAGTGTGAATGCTGTCATGCTGAATGATTGAAATAAAATGCTGAAAAGTGGCTGAAGATGGTTAAAAAAGGCTGAAATGTCTTTGTTGAATAAGTATTTATTAAGCTGAAGTGAAAAGTTGAAGGATTTAAAGCTCAAAGTGGAGTTAAAAGGTGCTGAAAGGGTGAAAGGTTGAACTGAAATGTGCTTAAGATTGCTGAAGATGGTTGAAAAGAGCTGAAACATGGTTGTTGAAGAAGTATATATGAAGGTGAAATGAAGAGTTCAACAATTTAAAGCACAAATTGCTGTTTAAATGTAGTTAAAATGGTGGAAAGTTGAACTGAAATGTGCTTAAGATTACTGAAGATGGCTGAAAAGGGCTGAAATATGGTTGTTGAAGAAGTATATATGAAGCTTAAATCAATAGTTGGAAGGATTTGAAGCACAAGCAGGAGTTTAAATGTAGTTAAAAAGGTGGAAAGCTGAAATGAAATGTGCTTAAGATTGCTGAAGATGGCTGAAAATGGCTGAAATATGGTTGTTGAAGAAGTATATATGAAGCTGAAATGAAGAGTTCAACAATTTAAAGCACAAGCAGGTGTTTAAATGTAGTTAAACTGGTGGAAAGTTGAACTTAAATGTGCTGAAGACAGTTTAACATGGCTGAAAATGGCTGAAGTCTGGGTGCTGAAGCCTCAGCTGAAGTAATCATGAAGCTGAAGTCAGTAGTTAAAGTATTTAAAGCTGAATGATTGTATTGAAATGTTGAAAAGATGGCTGAAGATAGTGAAAGATAGCTGAAATGTGACTTTTGAAAAGTATTTATTAAGCTGAAATTAATTGTTTAAGTATTTATAGCTCAAACTGGAATTTAAAAGTGCTGAAAGTTTGAAAGGTTGAAAGGTTGAAGTGCAAGAACTGCCGCTGTCCATGGTGCTGTCAGGAGGTGCGTGAACGTTCACAACAGACAAACAGTGCTGCTGTCCATGGTGCTGAAGGAAACAGAACATATCGGACAGACAGAGTGCTGAAATGTGGTTGTTAAAGATTGTTTGGATATATTTCAAATGAAGTTATACTTGAACTATATGATTCTCAGTTTTAAGGGTCTGAAGTGGTGAAAAGTGGAATAAATCATTGTAAAAAGCAAAAGAAAAGCTGACACTGGTGAGAAAATATGATGAAACGATGAAAAGTTTAACTTAAATGTGCTTAATATAGTTGAAGAGATTTCAAGACAAGTGCAATCTGTTAGTTGACAAAGTATTTATGCAGCTGAAGTTAACACTATTAGTCTTTAAAGTTCAAAACCTGAAACCTTCTGCTGAAGTCTTAGCACAAGTAGTAATTAAGTTTAATTCAATAGGAGAATAATCTCAAACTCAGTCTGACAATATTCAAAATGTGCATTTTTATTATTCTTTCTACAAAGCAGATCAGTGGAGTTTGTATAAGTAGAAGTTAGACATTTTTAATCAAGGAAGCCATAGATTACATTGAAACTCAATAATCTGTAAATGTAGTAACATGAATGACAATTTGAAAAATAAATGTGGCAGAAATTAATTTTATAACAATGGAACAAATTAGACTTTTTAGATTAACCAGAGTTTGATAACATTTCAGATTGAATAAATATAACACATCAAAGTAATATCACTATTGGAAAAAAAAATAGCCATTTTAACAAAGAAAGCAGAACATCTGCAATTACAGCACAGATTTTAAACATTTTCTCCAAGAAAATGTGGCAATATCCAAAGCAAATATAATTTATATTAACATTATGACTGAAACATTCACAAGTACAATACAGTTTAACAGATATATTAAAAAATGTAAATAAAATAGGAGAATCTGACTAAACAAAACAAACAAACAAAAGAAAAAAAGAGAATTCTCCACCCTAAAGAAAGCACTGGCTTTGTTTGATAAACGTAATCATATTAAATGCCAGCAATTATACGAAATAAAACATTGGAAAAATCAAAAAGCTATTAATAGCACACACTCAAACAAACATCACCCTTTGTTGGGCATTAATAGTAATAAAAAAAAATACATATCACAGTTTAAATGGATATGTGGAGCCACATCCCATCAGACTTTTCTTTTGTGCTTCGATGTGGGTACACACAGTCTTTCATAGACCCAGCCCCACTCCAGATAATCATATTATTAGTGAAATCTATGAACACATAACCAGAGTTACCCCAGGTTGAACGTAAAACTACAAGACGACTCACATCTCTGGATGTGGCCTGTGTGACCTCCTCATTAGTTGTGGGCATTTCAGAACTACTTTGAACACCCTGAGGATCATTGTCAATATATTTGGTCACATTATATTCTTTATATGATGTTTGTCTCTAACTGGGGTCTATATTAGTTCAGGTTAAGTGTAGATATGTGTTTTCTACCTACATACCAGCAGATACCCCACACTTGAGCAGGACTCACACAAACATGTTCCAGGCTTTGCTAGCTTGGCCGTCTCTTCAGCTTCAACACTGTGATGCTGTGGTTGTTAACTGAATTGTGGATCTGCTGTTAGCTGCATTTGCAGTCTTTATGGTGGAAAATGCCAAGTTTTGAAATGGCATTGCAATGTCCTATTTCACTTAGTCAATTTATTATTGTTAAGGCCTAAATATTAGGCACAGTCAGCATCTAAAGTTAACATATGTATGTGTGAGTCCTGCTGGATGCTTTCTATAAATAATCAGTATAATTACTGTACTGTAATAATCATTTGTAATGATAATTATAAACATATCTATTATTCTTATAATATACAATAATAGCAACTTACACAAAATACTGTAAATATGTGTAGATACACAAACATATGTAAGTAAATATATATACATCTTATATATTCCATATGATTATATAGAATATGGACAATTGTTCACACCCCAACACACTCTGAAGATAAACAGAGTGTCTTCAGGTGGGTGGGCAGTCAAAGGAATCAAAGAGGAAGCTAACAGAAAAGGGAAAGCTAAAACCTTTACAACATTATAATTTCCTTTCAGGGAATTAATTGGTTTTTAATTTAATTGAATTCACTTGGAAATTATTAACTTTTAATTTATGTTATAAATATGATTTTTCAAATAATCATTTTATTATAATTGGCAGTTATTGTGATTCTTTCATTACTATTATTACTGCAAAAGTAATTCTTTAACTGTAAATAATATGGAACTATACTATAAAATATAATCTTTACAAAGATGGATGGTGTGAGCTGAGTTCAGTTTTGTTTTGGTGGTGGTCCAGTGTGGTGGTGTAGACCAGACAGTCTGAGAAAATGTTGTCACAGTGAAGATGTACGGTGTGATCACCATGTGATGGTTTCCTTTTCCAGAGGCTGATCATCTGCTGCCTCCATGGACCAGTTCAGTCTCTGCTGCACACAGGAAGGTTGAGTCTTACTGAGAAGGCCTTTTGCTACACAGATGAGAGGAAGTTAGTCCAGAAACGTTGACTGGTCCTCAGCAACATTTCCCTGCAGCAACATGCCTGGTCTCTGACTCAAGAGTCACCACAGGTTACTCTTTTTAAGAGCTGGTGTCATGCAGGCATGAACATGGAACTGGTCCTGAGGAAAAGAAATGTTGGTATTAACTCAATTCATCTAAGACCACCAGCTGAAAGCCTGCATAGCACATGATAAATATATACCTTAAATGTGCTGCAGGTCCAGTCTTCTCCTGGCCAGTGCAGTTTCACACCCAGATGTTTTGGGAGTATTGATGACAGTATTGATGATCAGGATCGATGGTGAAGAGAAAGACTCACAGCAGAGGTAGAGCTGATAAACACAAAGCAAATGGTCTTAGACGCCGTAATCTGCAACATGGATGAATATATATTAATTACAATAATAATGAATAATTTCATTACCTTTTCTTCTACTGTGAGGAACTCAGGTCACTGGCAGGAGGAGGAGGAGTCTCGTAGTTCCGTAAAGTCTTGCTTCCTCTGTTGTTGGTGTGCAGCATGGCAGCATGATGTCAATGATCTTTCTCAGGCCCAGTCAGGTGGTCAGGTGAAGCTTCACAGGTGACATTTCATCACCTACTTGAAGAAAGACTGGGATGGCAGCATGTAGAAGACTTCTCTGTGTGGTCCAGCAGTGGTGTCTCTTGTTTGCACCAATAGTTCATGAAGATGATGTAGAAGTGTGATGGTGTAGATCTTCTGCAGATGGTTGTGCTGGATGAAGTTGTCACAGAGGACACAGGAGAACATGTCTCCTGTCTGGAGTACACACGTCTAAAAAAGGAACTTCTAAACAAAAACATCTTTTCTGCCGGTAAAAACATCCTCGTGTCAAAGATTTGGCCATTCAGCTCTAAGTACACACAAATAGTGCAGTGAAACTGTGAATAGCTGAATAAATCAGTGATGGTTCCTTTGACTGCCCACCCCACCCCCAACCCACCATGCCCTGCACCCTGTGGGTATCAGCTGGTACATCAACACACCAGAAAGCTCATGCTTTCTGGTGTGTTGATGTAGTTATTTTGAACAGCTTTAGTCCAGCTGCTGGATGTATACAAACCAGCAGCTGTACTGCATGGTAAGCCTTCTGGATGCTGCAAACAGTTGCTGGTATGTGCAAAACCAGCAACTGTGCTGCAGTTGCTGCAGTACAGCTGCTTACCATGCAGTGCAGTGGCTGGTTTGTACAAAACCAGCCACTGCACTGCATGGGAATTCTTCTGCATCCAGAAGGCTCACCATGTTTGGCCTGTGCATTTACCAACCCAAACCCAACCCACCCAGGTAAATGCACAGGCCAAAAATCTATTTCCATAATTATTTTCTACCATTAATTCTCTAACCATAAAAGTTCTGTACCATTAATTCTCTATCCATAAAAATTCTGTACCATTAATTCTGTTTCCATAAATATTCTGTACTATTATTTCTGTTCCCATAATTTCTCTGTACCATGATTTCTCTGTATTCATGATTTATATATTCAATTTTTGCACACTTGTCACTGATCTGTACACCAAAATACAAAGTAAAGTGTTTTTCAAATGAACGTCCGCTTTAAAACTCACCAGACATGTTCATGGTTCACTGGTGGAAACGATGCAGAACACGGGGTTATGGTAGCTCCAGTACGTCCTCATGACACCAGAATGGAGACACTTCTGTTGCTGGGAAATGAAAACAAGATCTAATAGTGTGTTCTTGTCTGTGGTGGCAGATGTGATCAGCTGTGTATAACCTTTAGACTGGAACAGCTCCAAAATGGGCTTGGGAGAAGTGGGTACCTGATTCTCATTGAAGTCGCCGCAAACAATTACAGGATGACAGTCCATCGTCTCCAGTGCATCCAGAAGGCTTACCATGTTTTCCAGGAAGCGTCTCAAACTGTAGCTGGGGGGTCTGTACACCGCTGCGATCAGTGCCTGGACCGGAGCCTCAACCTTCAGAACTACAAACTCAAGATCAGTCACATTATGCAAATACTGTTTCTCATGCACCTGAATGTTGTTTCTCACATAAACAGCAACTCCACCACCACATCTGCTGGCCATCTGAGGAACGTTTGTGTACGACACGTGTCTGTTACGCTTGTACAAGGTGAATCCATCCAGCTGAAGACTGTCTGCAACAAAGGAGCCCTGCAGGTGAGATTCGGTTAGACACAGTACATCAGCCAGACACAATTCATGATGTCTCTTGATGTCATCGATGTGAGATGGCAGTCCCTCTGTGTTGTGATGGACGATTGTCAGAGTGTCAGGCCTGCTTATGGTTTCTCTCAGAGGAAGAAGAGGCATCATGTCATCCACACTGGCTTGTCTCATGGTCTGGATGGCTGCAGTAACTTCAGGGTTGGCGTAGATTTTCTTCTCATCCAAGTCCAACAGATACAGTCCGCTTAGAGTAGTCACCCTGCTTAGAGCCACATAAGCCATGCCTGCTTCAAAGATCTTCTTCAAGGAAACTACAGCTGCATGTGTCGTTAAACCTTGAGTTTTATGCACGGTACAAGAAAAGGCCAGCTTTACGGGGAACTGTCTACGT
Source organism: Melanotaenia boesemani (assembly GCF_017639745.1). Classification (NCBI taxonomy): domain Eukaryota; kingdom Metazoa; phylum Chordata; class Actinopteri; order Atheriniformes; family Melanotaeniidae; genus Melanotaenia; species Melanotaenia boesemani. The sequence continues at coordinate 10,382,206 of NC_055683.1, read as the reverse complement.
ACCACTCCTTTCTGTTTCACAGTATCCTCTGCTCTCTCCACGTAAACCAGATCGTCAGATCCTGCAGGTCCACTACGTCTTCCAGCTGTTTGACTGTCCATTCTCAGCCCAAGCTTTGTGATGCGTTGATCCGTCTCAGAAGTAATCACCTTCATCAGAGTACCAAAGGCACCATTCACCAATCCTTTCTGTATGTCAATGTTTCTGGTGAGCATGACACGAGCTCCTTCCGCAAGTTTCAAGGTGTCAGGTAAATCATTGCGTCCTCCTTTGCTGGGTTTGTCTTGCCGTGTCATTCTTTCTGATCGAGAATCTTTCTGGAAGTCGTCTGCATCAATAGTGATGATGTCAGAAAATAACCGAGACAGCGTTGCTGAGTTGTGATCTTCAACCAACTTATTTGTGGGGAAAATGTGCAGAACATTGGTGGAACAAAGTTCTGGTTGAGTGATGGCTTGTGTCAGCAATTCTCTGTCAGACTCAGACAGTTCCTCATCTTTCTCCTTCACTCGAATCCTGTTCAGCATTTCTGCAAAGGCAACATCATCTTTCTGACGCATGATCTCAGTCAGGGTGATCATCTGAAAATGTTCCTGCCATAGGTCAATCTCAGATGGGTCGTGCACACAGAGAGGTTTAGACTGTCGTACTGGTGGCAGCTGATAAAAATCTCCAACAGCTAGGACTGACATTCCTCCAAAAGGTCTGTTATTACCCTTGATCTGTTTCAGTCTGGCATCCACATAGGCGAAAAGCTGCTTGGAAACCATAGAAATCTCATCAATGATAATGATCTCAGCATTGTAAAGTTCAGCTCTGACTTCATCCAGTTTATTGCCAAGTCCTTGAATGGGAGGTTTTAAACTGCGAGGCAAGCGAAGGAGAGAATGCAATGTTGTTCCACCAATCCCGAAAGCTGCAGTTCCCGTAAATGCAGTGAGAAAAACAGTAGGGCTCGATATGTCGGCTTCCTCTGCATGTCTCGGCAGTCTGCTCAGTATCTTTGATGCTTCTGAGTGAATACATTTGATAAGATGAGACTTTCCTGTTCCTGCACCACCGTTTACATAGAAGAAAAATGGCTCTTGATTGACAGAACAGACACGTTTGATGCACCAGTCTCTGATTGCGTAGAACACACAGGCCTGCTTCTGGTTCAGGTTCTGATACATTTGTCTGAGAACAGTTGGATCAATGGCAGGGGCTTGTCTGATTGCACTGAGTTCTGTTGCAGCATCAGACTGAGGACAAAGGTCAGGAACGTTTTCCTGCTCATTTTCATTGATTAGCTCTCTTACCAGCAGGTCCTCATCACAATCCAACCTCACAACTTCAGATTCTGGAGCAAGATTACACCATTCATCGATCACAATGTTTCTGTTCTCCTCAAACTCCTCCAGTGCTTCTTCAATGGCTTCACTGTGTTTCTCGTACTTGTCTCTGTTGTGTTTGACAATGTTCTTCACATAGACAGAATGGTTTGATCCGGGTAGCACGACCCATCCAGAAGAGTAGAAAGACTGATATGTAGGAAAGTTTCTTTTTAATTCCAGCTCTGATCTGTGAGGAAGGTACAGTCTCAGTAATCTCTCATGAAATTCTTCAGGATGCTTTTCCTTTGAACAGTGGTAATATCTGATGATAGCAGGTTTATCATTTTTACGCTGTTGAACATATCCTAGTCCATTGAGCAGTGGAAAAACATCGTCCTTTTTAGCATTTTCACTCTTGACAAATCTGCAGTTAGCAGCAAAATCAGCCAAGCACATCTGCTCATACTCTGGTCTCTCTGGTCTGGCTTTGTACTTGTCATTCAAACTTGTCATCCAGACGTCACAAGATTCTGGTGGCAGTTCCTCCAAGAATGCTATAGAACGACTCATTTTACAGCAGTTTTCTTCTGTGGGAACAAAAATTGTGCTTCGTGAAGATTTTTTCATTTTTATTCCACATGCACGAGTCACACACTCCTGAGCACTGACTTCTCTTTTCTTTGAGTAAGCTTGCATGACGGCTCGCATCTCATCACACTCATTGACATTATCTCTGTCTGCGTTCTGTAACATATCTGTCAAGTAGTTTGAAAGATTTGTCTCCTGTTTTGTAATATATTTACAGAGATACTCCACACAGGAATAAGCATTGACAATGTATGAAACGTCAATGTTAGCATCCCAGGCTTTCAGCAGATGTGGGTTGTAACCATTAATCCAGCAGTCTTTGGGATCACGTTTCAGGTGGACGGCAATCTTTTTGTTCATCAAATGAAGACATCCTTCATATTCTTGCAGCGTCAGGTTGCAACGAACCAGGATCTGTTGTAAACTCAAGGAAGCAATGTCAGGTTCATTAAGCAGGTCCATGAGAGGTTTCAATTTCTCTTTGGCAGCGTTAATGTCTCCTTCTTCATCAGGTCTCACAATCATGGTTTTTCTGCAGGGCGGCTTTGGAAAACCAAACCGACAACCAGAGTTTACACTCTTGAAACAGGTTCTTGTGTGGTTCCTACTGTGTTTCTGGAGCTCACTCACTTTCCTGTACAGTTCAGGTTGTGTGTCTGGGTCAGGCAGCTGGGCTGAGATGTATTTGTCAATGAAATCACAGATAGTCTGATCGTCATTCACATCAAGTTCTACAGCATCCTTTACCCAGACGAGACCATGTATGTGTGGACTTCCTCTGTGTTGGAACTCTAGTCTGTAGAAAAAATCGATAATTTCTCCCAGAGGTTGTGAAGGAGAGAGAAGCAGGTCTCTGAACAGTGCTTCAATGCGCTTATCAAACATACGCATGGATGTGACAGGGTTGGATCTGAGAATTTCACTTTTTTCTGACCAGTTTAGAGCTTCAAAATCTACGTGTTCACCTTGCTGTCTCTTTATAGCTGTTATCACTTCAGGCCATCTGAATTCAGCAGCAGAAAAAGTCAGAAAGAATGTAGGAGTTCCCAACTGTCTGATCATAGCAAAAAGATCTTTGGAGGTCCTTTCCCAGTACGCAGGAGTTCCTCTTAGTGGGATCATGAATCTGACTGCATCTTTATTTCTCACCAGCTTCTGAACTTCTGTTCTGTCTTGTAACATGGCTGAGTTTATTTCTCTTCCATCTCTGGTTTTAGTCTTTCCTTTTCTTAACTGTACCATCATGCTGGAATTGGCCAAGTGAATTTCAGTGACAAATTGTGCAAAGAACAGATAATTAGGATCTCTAGCAAACCGCTCATCAATGTGAAAAAGTCTGGACTTGAAATATCCACTAGGTGTGACATATGTTTCTCGAGCTTCATCTATGGTGTTCTGACCCGTAGGAAATTGGCAGGGAAACGCTATGGCTTCAAGTTTTGGTGTTTTAAAAAAGCTGACTGGATCATTTCTTTCTGCTGGAGCAACACAGTAGATGCTATCGGTGTAACAGAGAATCTCATCTGATATGTCAACAGGCTGAAGACACGATTCTATAGCAAAACCTCCATTTGGTAGATCATCTGGTTCTGCATCATCTCTGTGTTCCTGTTCAGTGTCACTCTGCATGTCCTGATCACGTTCAGGCTCATTTTCTGCATCACACAGTGCATCTTTCTCTATCATGTCAATCTCCATTAAATCAGCTTCATCATAGTCATCCTCTCCCATGCTTACATCATCATCATCATCATCATCGTCTGCATCAGGAAGTGTTGGATCACAGAGTTCAGCTTCGTCTCGGATAGTAATATCCTGATACTGGGGATGGATCTGCTTCAGTTTGAGAAGTGCTTGAACAAGTTTGGACCAGGTGACAGACTGAAACAGCTGGTGGCCTTTATAAGACAGACGTCTTTTCAGCTTTACTCGTAAAACTTGAGACTCAGAACGTAGTCTAGGTAACATGTTAATTGTCTCATTAACTTCTGATGGAACACACACCACATTTCCACGTATGAGTCTTTGTCTGCCTTTAGGTAGAGGAATGATCTTGGCAAACGGTATGCACTTTGCTATCAGATGTCTCTCCAAGATGTTTAGATCACACAGTTCAGGTGGAATCTCATGGAGTTGAAGGTTATTTGCTGCAGAAAGTCTTGGCATGTTCCCTTTTTTAAGATGTTCATGGCATGTGTGACAAACCCACTCTTTCTTTCTCTCATTGGGCACAGAGCACTGCTCATTTATACAGGATTCATCACAAACATGTATGTACTTTCCTGTCAGGCACTGTGCAACTATATCAGGATTTTTCTTATAATTTGATCTTTTGCAGAGTTTAACTTGATTGGGAAAAGACGCTTTCTCACATGAAGAACAAACAAAGGTGGGGCCTGTCTTTATGTTTGATCTGAAAACAGATATTGCCTCATTGATTAAACTGTTTTCTGGTTCACTTTGGTTCTGCTCTACAGTCCGATTCAAAATGTTTTCTGGTTCATGTTCTACATTCTGAGTTTGTCTGTTCATCCATCTGTACTTTCTTTTTACATCCATAGCACATCTGATCTTATGCATCATCCTGAAAGAATGGTTGTTATTGTATCTGTCTCTCATCAATTGTTTCATCAGTTGTTTGTGTCTGAGTCTGAATACTCTGTCATTTGCATAACGTTGGGTCATATAGGTTTTCTGACTGTCTCGAAATTCTTTACTGTGTCTGTAACGACTTCTGATATATGTTTTTTTTGTATGTCGTAACACCTCATTTTGTCTGTAACACTGCTTCATGTACTCTTTCTGTCTCTGTCTAAATTCAGCATTTTCTCTGTAAGAATTCCTGATAAATGATCTTTGTTTCTCTCTAAATTCAGCATTTTGTTTGTATTGATTTCTGATGTACTGAGTTTTCTTTTGTCTAACGTTAGGGTTGTTTTGATATCTCTTGGTAGAGGAACATTTTTTCTTTGCTCTATAAAGTTCATTAGAAGAATATTGCTGCCGCTCTTTTTGAGTTTTATAATGTTTTTGTTGTGTGGGTTTTCGTGTCATTAAAAGTCTCCTTTTCATTTTTCTCCTTTTCTTTTTACTATACTTGGACAGTTTACAGGCGATTTGTAGCAGTGTAGCATCAGAAAGGTCTTTAGCTGGTCTATTTATTGTTGGGGAAGAAACATTTGTTTCACATTGAATGGTATTACATGCTGCAAATGAACTGATTTCATTCTGATCTTGTTCAACACTGATATCAGGATATTGTCTTATTGGTGCTGTAAAAGTGTTTTCACTGGACACGTTGGCTACATCAGAGGAAATTTCAGTGATAGGGATCAATACTTGAGCTGTCAAGTTTGATTCTGCTGAAAAGCAGTCCTGTGTTGGACAAGATCCCACCTCAGTGTGTTGGTCTACAGCATTACTATGAGCTGACATTTCTGGGTAAATGTTCTCAGACTGATCAGTGGCTGAACATGTGTCTGATTCATCCACAGTTTCATGCATCAGAGTTGGTGTATCAATAGCTGTTGATCTGCTTTCTCTGTCTGGTTCAGCATTTCCCAGGCCGGATGAGTTTTCCATGTAAAATGACAGGGGCTTGAGCTCATATTCACGATGTAATGGCATGTGAAATCTATTATAGATTAGTTTGATCCGGTTGATCAGGTCAGTCAGACGTGTAAATATCAGCATTATAGCACTCCCAATGTTGTAAATTCCTGGTGGTACTGGCAGTCCATGTTTGGTTCTTCGATGTGGGTCAAAATAGCCAAAACGACCATCAGTAGTTCGAAAGATTGCAATCGATAACCCGCCCATGATGAACACAGCATATTGTACATCTGAAGACAAACGTCTCAGTCCTGTCTCAAGACTCTGAAGACCACATACACCTCCTAAGTTCCCATAATAAGATGGCTGAGTCAGGTCTACATGGTATTTAGTCTTTCGCGCTGTTACTTGTTCAGGTAATTCATCTGTAGCAAGATAAGCATTACCAGGAAACCTCTGTATGATCTGTCGGTACAGTGCATCACCTTTATCCAAAACACGTTGAAGATCTGCTCTGGTAATGTTTTCATCCTCATGGAGAAACGACAGAAACATCAAACTGTTTGCTACACATTGTTTGTTTCTAGATTTAACTCCATATCTGACTGAATCCTGACTCCTTGGAGCACACACTCGTGTCACAGACGGTTGAGGTTCCACGTTTATTCTGTGTTCATGAGATGGTCCAGCTGCATCAAGTCCTCTCTTCAGAACGTCAGCATAAGATACCCGTGGTACACTCTGGTTTATCTGGTGTTTAGAAGCATCAGTCTGGGAAGTAGTTGTGACAGTTTTACCATCAGAAGCTGGTGGTGAAGTGGAGGAACTGGTCTGATCTCTGCTGTTTATCTGCTGAGCACTAGAAGACTCTACAACAGACGTATTATTTCTGGGATTTCCTGTCTTTACCATGTCAGCATAAGAAACCTGTGGCTGTGTCTGATTCACCTGCTGTGTAGCTGAGACGTGTGATACACTGGGAGCATTGGTTTGTGATCCGTTTATACCTGTATTTCCATCAGAAACCAGAGCTGCAGGTGAAGATCTCTCAGTGGATGACACAGACACGTTTATCTGGTTGGTGCTCTGAAAAGTGAAATGTGCTTGTTCACCTTTTCCTTCTTTCTGCTCCTTCCATCTGCGTTTCAGGGCTTGAGACTTCTGACGAGACTTTCTCATTGTTGATACTCAAAAGCACAAATTTAATATTTGAAGACCAGAATTTATACAGGTTTTATTTTCAAACTGTTGTGCTACTTACAACAATATACTCAAAGGTTTCTATCAGTATTTATTCAAAAATTATACCAGTAATTATAATGTTTAGGCTACACAATCAGCTAGTATTTATCAGTTGACTGAAAACTATTAGAAGTTTTGGTACGGAGTTTATAGGTTTGACTAATCAACTGAGTTTTCACTTGAAAGTAATCTGATACCAACTCTTAAAGGGAAATGTAATCAGTGCAAGTGGTCAAGCAATAACGCTCCAAAAAGTAGTTGTTTAAACTGTAAATTAACCAAGTTCTTTAAAATATGTATGAAGTCCTTAAATCTTCAAAAATTATTCTGAATGAGATGAATAAGCTGGAATCTGTTAAACTAAACCAGTAACTTTTACTAGGAGACAGAAAATCAGATACTGATTTTCAGTTATTTCTCAGGAGCCAATTTATATTTATCACTAGGTTTTCCAAAGCTTCAATACCCAGAAATATATAGAGATCAGTTACGTCAGATGTTACACCAGATTACTTCTTTGGTTTTATGCGACTGTTAGCTTTGCACTAAACTCTATTCAGATCTGTGAATAGTTTATATCGAGTTTTATGAGCAAATCTGGAACACGGCAGAATCAGTGACAGTGGTTGGATGAGGATGGCTTCTGGTCTCTGGATTCCTTCGTTCAGCCCAGCTCCGAAGACACAGCAGACAGCTTCTCCAATGCTGGATGTGGTCTTTTATAGCAAGACTTTAATAAACAAACCTGCAGTGAGTCGAGTGGCAGCAGCACAGGAGCAGTAACAGCTGATTCACTGAAAATAAAGACTTCCAGGAACTTCTAGCGGTTATTTTTTACTTTTATTTATATATTTTAACACAAATAACAAACTTTAAGTGAGTGCAGTACAAATACTTACAGATCACAAACCTTCAGTTGGTCCAGAATGAGGAGCAGGAACAAACTGAGATAAATAACAGTGCTCTGGATTTTATTATTATCCAATTGGATTTTATGTGTGGATTTATCTCAATAGTGAACTATAAATCACAAGCGCTGTATTAAAGATGTACTTTTGGCGATGAATAAATTGAGCTGATCTCTATCAAAAGATCAAAATGATATAAAGTATAAAATATGTCTGAAGTCCAGCCAAATTTTTTTGTGTATTGACTTCTTTATTCTGCTGCAAATGTACAAGCTTATATTTCAAATAACTGTATTTGTCTTTGGTCCAATTAATGTTAAATGTTTATGTCAAATCTGGAAGAGTATTTTTAATGTATAGCAATTCCAGTTAACTATGTTCTTTCCAATTGTAAGTGCAAGGGTGCAGGATAGGACAGAACAGCGGAGAGATAGAGCGTGAGGGCGGAGATGCTCTCAGGATTAGAACAGATAGACCTCAGCAGGATCACCACGGACTACTGATGAGGGTTTATAACCAAATATTTCAGAAAGGCCAATAATGAGAGTCCATTAAGACAGAAGATCAGAGAACCATAAAACTTTGTCCATATATCAGGTGGCATATATTTCTGGTGTCATATATCAGAATCCAAAAAGATCAAAAACCAATATGGCGCACCACCCTATCTGGGGTATAAGGTGCTAATGGCGCACCACCCTATCTGGGGTATAAGGTGCTAAAGATAGATGAGGGATAGATTGATACAAGATAGAATAACCAATATGTAGATAGATATGCACTAGAGTGACAGGAAAGATAGATATCCAAAAATGATAGAGGTAGAGGGGGGGAGGGGTGGAGAGGTGGAGGACACCAGGACACCTGGAAGACAGAAAACACTGATTAGACATTGTTTGAAATCATCAATTCAATGAAACACAATTCAAACTTATGTGGAGACCCATTAATGTTATTTATTATAAAATGATGCATAAATAAATCCGCCTTATTAAAAACACATTTTCCTGTACAACTGTATGAAATATAAGGATGAGTCTTTATTATTTAATAAGAAGCTTTGGTCCAGTAACTTCAGGATTCTTACAGAAACATTGTTATAGAAATGTTCTGAAAGTTGTTTCACTTTTTTTCCTGCTTATATTATTTAACTAAATTAGTCATATCTCTAACTCATTCCTGCAGTTTGAAAAAGGCCACATGAAGCAGATTAAATCTAGGTTCATTAAGCTTCAGATATTAGATCAATATGAGACTGAATGAGCTGATATGTGGGTTTAGTAACAGGTCTGTAATGACCTAAAGCTGCAGATGTTCAATCATTCACTTTACACATGAAAATAGAAAATTACATCCCAGATCTTCAAATTTGGAGACAGATGAAAGAAAAGCAAAGTTTCTCTGTGCAGCACTACTTCCAGCAGTTTGTGTGAAAGTAAGTGGCACCATGAAACGTAGAACCCACTCAGACCCTCTAACTTGTTCTACATCAGGACTGCTGGTTCAGTCCTACGAGGGCCGCAGTCCTGCAGGTTTTCAGTGTTTCCTGCTCCAACACACCAGACTACTGACATGGATCCAATACAACAACTCAGTCAGGTGTGTTGGAGCAGGGAGACTTTAAAAACCAGCATGGCTGCTGCCCTCATAAGACCAAACTGTGTGGTCTTGGTCTACATGAACCAGATCAGTCCAGAACTAAACACAGGTGATCACTGCAGATTCTAGTCTAGGTAGATGTGGACTTTCTCTGATGTCATGCAGACCAGGAAACAAGTTCAACACAGAGCAGCTGCAGTTTCTAGACCAGAAGAATCCAGCTGTTCTGGTCCAGTCCCACCTCTGGCTGACAGGACTCACCTGCTCTCTCCTGATCCAACAGCTGATTAACTCAGATGGAGACGTCATGTTTACATGTTACTGATGACAGAGCTTAAACTGACCATCACACATCATGAATGAGCAGAGAGAAAACATCAGAGCTGCAGGTGTTCTGTAACATGATGATCCATGTTTCAGCTCCTGGATGTGGTCTGAGAGGAAGAGTCAGCAGCTGCTTATTGGTCTGATTCATTTATTAAATGTAGGAACCAGGATGAAGCTGGAACACACGGATCATAATAACGTGTCATAATTACATGAACACATGCTGCTTTCTGGCTGTGGTCATTAAATCCATTAAACTGGACCTAACAGGAAGTTCCAACTGGAAACTGTCGGCTTTATACTGGTGGACTCAGTCCACTGCTGCTGGACCAGGTCTGATCCATGTACAGGTAGAACAGCTCGTCTCTCATGTCTGACTTCAGCTTCATGTTTCTAGATGTGTTTTTATTAACACGTATGTAGGAACTCACCTGGTCAGCAGAACTGATCAATAACAATATTTAACTTAAGCAGGATGAAAAGGTTTAAATGTGAAACCCTCATACATTCAGTCATGTGATGGACTCAACCTCCATCTACTATAAACACTTACCAGACAAAGCAGGAATCCTGAACCCCGTTCTCTCTGGGTCTGAGAGGAGAAACAGAGGAGTTAGTTCACTGCCAGAAACCATCACATCATCTGATCTCACAGCTGACTGCTTCTGCTCTGGTCTGAACAGGATGAGCTTTGATCCAGACTTTTCTGGACTTTAACTTGCTGGTAGAAGATGAATTCAGAGGCTGGAAGCTTCATGATCAAAGATAAAAATATCATGTCCTCTTTCTACAAGGTGACATCAGTCCTGCTGCTGATCGATACAGAAGTGATCAGAGGTCAGAAGGAAAGCAGAGCAGCAGCAGATCAGCTGTGAAACATCTTGTGTTATGACGGATGTTCCAGTTCATGGATCCAGTCTGAGAGGACCAGGTCTGCTGGTCTGGATGTTAACCAGCTGCACGCTGACAGGATGATTGACAGCAGGTAAACAGGAAGTAGCAGGAACAGGTCTGAGTACAACTTTACCACAATCCTGTCCCACTGGCTGAGTGTGGACACCTGACTGGTTTTACTGGAGGCTGGAGCTCTGATCATCATCTCAGAAGCTCCAAGTGTTTATGGTCCAGATGTAAATTAACAGCTGTAGATGTTCTACATCTTCTGAACTAAAAGCTTTCCAGGAACATGTCAGGATCCTCAGAGAAACATCTGTTTACATGTGAAACATGAACATCTGTGGTGGAAGCTGCTTGGTTCTCTACAAGCTGCTGGACTAATTATTAATGTTTACAGCTCATTCCTGTAGTTTAAGAAGAAACATGAATGTGTCTGAACTGCACAGATATGAGCAGATTAATCAGAGACTGTATGAGCTGATGGTGGCCGACATGTCTGTGTTCCTACAATCACTGAAAGCTGGTAAAACTGTCCAGCTCCACTACAGATGTTCAATCCTCCACTTTACAGGAACTCATCTAAACTTTACTGACTCTCCTCTGAGGCGTCTGATACGAGTTCTGTAAGAACACAGGAACGCTGCATGTTTCATACATGATCATACGTACCGCAGCAGAAGCACAGGAAGCAGCCAACAATCTCTCAGCCTGAGAAAAGAGACGACAGGTTAGTTACCAGATCCATCTCTTCTGGTTAAAGTCAGTAACCAGCTGTGGAGGTAAAACAGCTTTTCAGTTACTAAGATAACCTGTGTTTGCTGGACTGTAGCTGCTGGTGTTTGTGTTTAAAGCTTTAATACTGTGTACTGTTAGGGAAACAATGACAAACTAAAAACCCATGACAATAATCAATAATCATATTTTTCTACAAACAGCAGAAAACTGAAGTTCCACTTAAATTAACCTGAATATTTTCTATATTTTCCACCTTGATGTCTCATCTCTTCCATCCCTGAGAACCATAAGTCATGTTTGGTGGTAAATAAAACAGGATTCATCATCTTTAAATGAGAACAAAGTGTCTTTAGGAGCCACTGAAGCAGAATGCAGCAGCATTACAGAGACGTTATTTACTGGAGATGATGAGGACAGTCGTGTCTGTACTCTTCTAGAAAAAACCTGTGATGCTTTCATTAGTGTCCAGTAAAGTCAGACATTTCTTCTGTGTGATTTTAAGTAAACAAAGCAGTGAAATGATCTACTGTAGAGCTCCATGCAGCTCCTTGATTCAGTGTTTATGGCTGAAAGAGTCTCAGAGGGAGACCTGATATCTGTTAAATCCAGCCAGCAGCAGAGAACTGGACCAGTCTGATCAGGTCTGAGTTCAGGAAGCACACAGTGTGTTAACATGTAGAAACCTGAGAAGAAGAAATGTTTAAATCTGCTGCTCTAACATCACCTGGACGGAGGAGGAAGACGTCTGTATGACCGCTAGTTAAATCTCATGTCAGAAATCTAAAGCAGCTTTTAAAACAAACACAGATGTGATGATAAAGTAAAACTGAACCATTTATCTTCCTCTTCCACCTTCATCCAGGTTTATTCTGCTTCACGTCTGATCTGTTCCTGCTCAGACTGACTGAACAAACATCCTGCTCTCCTCCTAAAACTGAACTTTCTTAAGTAAAAACCTGTAATCTGTGATTGTCTCTGCTTGTTTTCAGCTTGCTGTGAAACAGAAATGTCAGTCAAAGCTCATCCAGGTGTCTCATTGTGGTTCTGTCTGTGTTACTGACAGAGTTTCCTCCAGGTGAGGAGAGTCTGGCTTCAGCAGATCACCTGGACCAGCTCAGCTCAGAGAGTCAGAGGATAAATCATCATGTTTAAGTTTAGAAGTGAATCTACAGTTTAGGCCTGAGTCAGTCTGGCTGATCACATGATGGTGGATTTACTGACTCATGTCTCACTTTGTAAAGTCAACACGTGTTAGTTACTCTGATTACTGGTTACTGGGTCTGGTTACTCTGAGCTGGTAGTGATGTCAGCATCACGTCTGTTTCTATTGGCTGAGATGTTAAAAGTGTTTCACAGCAAACCAAAAATAGTCATAAAAAATCCAGAATCAGGAATTTCTCCCAGAAGAAAGATGAATTCAGGAGAACATACGTGGATAAAAACAGAGACTTTCAGTGTGAGATCATCTTCTGCTCTCTGGAGACAGTCGGCTTTATAAAATACCTGATCAGCTTCCAGCTTCCTGACCACTACACACACTGAGTTTTCCACATCTAGACTGGTTTGTAGTTTTACTTGTGATACCAGGATGTAAAATATTATCTTAATATATAAAATGAACAGTTTGACTGATCAGAACATATTTTTTTAAGACATCATCCATGAAAATGAACATTTCTTCCATCACATTTAACTCCATTCAGGCCATCAGGACCTAGTGGATTTAACAGTCCTGGTAAAACAAAGTCCACTCTTTCATTTCTAAGGTTTAACATATCAGGACAAGATCAATGTGACTTGGTCTTCACCAGATTTCATGTTTTTGTTCATTAAATAATTTTTTTATCTGATGGTGTATTAAGTTCATTTTCAGAGCTGGTGAGGACCAGATAACTTCTCATTATGTCCTGATAAATTACACCTGTGAACTGGAAGAAGATGGACTGTCTGCTTCACATGACTGTAAAATCCTGATAACATGACATGAAAATGTTTAAAGCCGTGGTTTCTTCTGGTTGTTTTAGAGTCAGGAACCTCAGGAACACTGAATCTCTTCTGATGCTGGTTTTATAGCTGCAGCTATTACAATATGTATAAATAAATAATTTACTGGTGATTATTAAGTCATTTCTCAGTCTGAATTTAATTTAATTTACATTTTTTTCTAAAACAGTGAGAACCACTGCTTTAAATCAGTCTATACTTACCAAACAGTCGATAAACACCAGGAGGTTTTCTCTCTAGTCTGAGAAAAACAGATAAACAGTTTATTATCTGAGCTGAGAGGAGTCAGTCTGTCAGAACCCCAGCACACACACACACACACACACACATAATACTGATGATACCACATTTCCATTTTATTTTACGGTAAAATCTTCAATGCAGCTAATTTCTAAAACACCAGATAATGAGCAGGTCCTCTCAGGACATTTTTAATGATACAGTCCAGTTCAGTTTAAATATATTATCCAGTTCAAACAGATCTGCTGTATGAAGAGTCCAGTTTAATTGTACCAGTTTCATTTAAACAAGTTCTTACAGAATAATAACCTGACCATAAATAATAATAATTTTAAAAAAAGTCACTCAAGCAGTCATTTCATTTCTATGTAGAGTAGTATGTTAAAAGTCATGTGGACATAAAATCAGTGATAAATACAAGTAATTAATTTTCCACCTGGTCAATCTGATGTGTCTCACCTTTACAGACAGTAAACATCTGTAAGACACAGCTGTAGTCAGACTGTTTATTCTATGTTTATTCTGGTTTCAGTAAAAATCCTCATACCTGTCTGTGCCACCAGAGAAAACATCTCATCTCTGTATGTTTTGGTTCCTGTCAGCTTAACAGTTAACTCAGTTATAACATTATTAAATATACAGCTGTACATATTAAACCTTTTAACTAAGAATGAGAGTTTTTTTACTGATTATTTCATCCAGACAGGATAGCATTAGCAGTTAACTGTATATGAATCCCTCAGACAAAACACACCTAATTATCTACAGGTGTGGTTGAACAGACAGCTAGCTGTTAACATAATACTAACCACTAGCTTACTGTACAAGCCTAGTTACTATAAGTGGGATAATAATGAGTTTGGTTGCTTTCTCCCTAGCTGTTATTAGCCAGGTCATTTAACTTCGTCACTGTGGTTAAAGGATAAATAAATCTGGTGGCTCATTGGTTTGTTTGAATTCGTTTTAAGTTTAACAAGAGCTGGAAGCATATTTATGGTGTTAAAATTAGCCGTTAGCGGCCGTTAGCGTTAGCCACCCGAACGGTTAGCTAGCTTCATACTGTAAAAATATACTTGTTCATATGGCTAATTTCGATTATTCTTTGGCTGATTTTACATCGTTTACCATTAAACAACATCTCTGGACATGTTAGAAGATGCTTAAACGTGTTTATAGTTCATAAATGAATCATTTAACCGAAGGACATTAGATATTAATCTCCGCTAGCGTGACGAAGCAAAATGGATGTACTTCCGGTCCGTTTCGATTAATACAGTTAAAATAGTAATTAATTTCGATCGTTCTTGGATTGTTTTTACTTCGCTTACAGTTCAACAACATCTCCGGACATGTTAGAGGACGTTTACAGGTGTTTATAGTTAAAATATTAATCATTTAACCGTGAGAAAACTCTCGTGTACTCACCGTCGGACGAAGCCAGCAAAAGGGGAGGAGGGAGCGCAGCGCGAGCGCCTCGTAGAAACGCTGTGGTGAGTTCACGTGAAGTCAGAAATTCCAGTGCTTGATTGAAGACAGTGTAAAATATAAATAAGTGAAGTTCTCAAACTTATCAGCCCGCTAACAATATTTTCTAAGTAATGTAGACAAATTTAATACAATTACAACCATAATTAAAGCCGCAAGCGGCATCCATCGGGTCCGAGCTGCCTGGACCCCGCCACCCGATGTCGCCATGACAACAGGTGGTGTAATGCGTTAAGGACCCAACGTGTATGAATCCTGTCAAGTTTGGTGCAGTTCCCATTCATTCCTGTTGAGATATGAGCAAACCGTGTTTCATGGCGTGAAGGCGTTTTTCTATCGGTTGCCACGGTTACAGGCTTTTTCGTATTAGAAAGATTTGAATAGTGTGTGGTCCCCAACTTGTCAGGAAGCTTCCCAACAAGTTTGGAGTCTGTCGCACGAATCCCCTCAGAGTAGTTCGTTCAAATGGCAGTGAAATCCAAGATGGCGGGCACCCCGTTGCCATGGCAACAGGTGTTCGATGGACTTATTTGGTGAACTTGGGGTGTCACCAGTATGAATCCTGTCAAGTTTGGTGCAGATCCCACGTATTTCTAAGGAGATATGAGCAAACCGTGTTTCATGGCGAGAAGGTCATTTTCCGTCGGTTGCCACGGTAACACGCTTTCTGCTATTAGAAAGATTTGAATAGCGTTTGGTGCCCAACTTGTCAGGAAGCTTTCCACCAAGTTTGGAGTCAGTCGCACGAATCCCCTCAGAGTAGTTCGTCCAAATTGCAGTGAAATCCAAGATGGCGGGCACACCGTTGTCATGGCAACAGGTGTTTGATTGACTTCTTTGCTGGACTTGGGGTGTCACACGTATGATTACTGTCAAGTTTGATGCAGATCCCACGTATTGTTATGGAGATATGAGCAAACCGTGTTTCATGGCGAGAAGGTAAATTTGCGTCGGTTGCCACGGTAACATGCTTTCTGCTATTACAGAGATTTGAATAGCGTTTGGTCCCCAACTTGTCAGGAAGCTTCCCACCAAGTTTGGAGTCAGTGGCACAAATCCCCTCAGACTAGTTCGTTCAAATACGATGTGTGTAAAGTGCAAAAAATGGCAAAAAAATGGCCGCACACGCCAAAATGGCGGGCACCCAGTTGCCATGGCAACAGGTGTTTGATTGACTTTTTTGCTCAGCTTGGCGTGTTAGACGTGTGTGCCAAGTTTGGTCTTCATACGTCGAAGTAGACTTTTGGGACCCCATTCATTTGGGGATTTTTTTTTTTTCTAGGTGGCGCTGTTGAGCCAATTTTGTATTGAAGTGTATGCGGACCTTATAATATCCGAGTTACGCGGGGCTTGACGTGTGTGCCAAGTTTCACAACTTTTCATGGGTGTTTAGGGGGTCAAATTTGGCGTCGAAATGCTTAGAAGGAGAAGTATAATTAAAGCCGCAAGCGGCATCCATCGGGTCCGAGCTGCCTGGACCCCGCCACCCGATGTCGCCATGACAACAGGTGGTGTAATGCGTTAAGGACCCAACAAGTATGAATACTGTCAAGTTTGGTGCAGTTCCCATTTATTCCTGTGGAGATATGAGCAAACCGTGTTTCATGGCGAGAAGGTGTTTTTCCGTGGGTTGCCACGGTAACACGCTTTTTGCTATTAGAAAGATTTGAATAGCGTTTGGTCCCCAACTTGTCAGGAAGGTTCCCAGCAAGTTTGGAGTCAGTGGCACGAATCCCCTCAGACTAGTTCGTTCAAATGGAAGTGAAATCCAAGATGGCGGGCAGTGCGTTGCCATGGCAACAGGTGTTCTATTGACATCAATACTGGACTTGGGTTGTCACAAGTATGAATCCTGGCAAGTTTGGTGCAGATCCCACGTATTCCTATGGAGATATAAGCAAACCGTGTTTCATGGCGAGAAGGCGTTTTTCCATCGGTTGCCATGGTAACACGTTTTCTGCTATTAGAAAGATTTGAATAGCGTTTGGTCCCCAACTTGTCAGGAAGCTTCCCTCTAAGTTTTGAGTCAGTCGCACCAATCCCCTCAGACTAGTTCGTTCAAATGGCCATGAAATCCAAGATGGCGGGCACGGCGTTGCCTTGGCAACAGGTGTTCGATTGACTTCTTTGCTGGACTTGGGGTTCTACACGTATGAATACTGTGAACTTTGGTGCAGATCCCATCTATTTCTATGGAGATATGAGCGAACCGTGTTTCATGGCGAGAAGGCGTTCTTCCGTGGGTTGCCACGGTAACACGCTTTCTGCTATTAGAAAGATTTGAATAGCGTTTGGTCCCCAACTTGTCAGGAAGCTTCCCACCAAGTTTGGAGTCAATCGCACGAATCCCCTCAGACTAGTTCGTTGAAATACCATGTGTGTAAAGTGCAAAAAAGGGGAAAAAAATGGCCGCACACGCCAAGATGGCGGGCACCCCGTTGCCATGGCAACAGGTGTTTCATTGAGTTTTCTTTTGGACTTGGGGTGTTACACGTGTGTGCCGAGTTTCGTCTTCCTACATCGAAGTAGACGTTGGGGTCCCCATTCATTTTGGGGTATTTTTTTTTTCTAGGTGGCGCTGTTGAGCCAATTTTGCATTGAAGTGTATGCAGACTTTATAATATCCGATTTTCGCCGGGCTTGACGTGTGTGCCAAGTTTCACAACTTTTCATGGGTGTTTAGGGGGTCAAATTTGGCGTCGAAATGCTTAGAAGGAGAAGTATAATAAACATTTGGAAAACAATAGGGTCCTTCCATACTTCGTATGGCTCGGACCCTAATTAAAGCCGCAAGCGGCATCCATCGGGTCCGAGCGGCCTGGACCCCGCCACCCGATGTTGCCATGACAACAAGTGTTGTACTGTGTTTAGGACCCAACAAGTATGAATACTGTGAACTTTGGTGCAGTTCCCACGTATTCCTATGGAGATATGAGCAACCGTGTTTCATGGCGAGAAGGCTTTTTCTGTCGGTTGCCACGGTAACACGGTTTCTCCTATTAGAAAGATTTGAATAGCGTTTGTTCTCCAACTTGTCAGTAACGTTCCCACCAAGTTTGGAGTCTGTCGCACGAATCCCCTCAGACTAGTTCGTTCAAATGGCAATGAAATCCAAGATGGCGGGCACCCCGTTGCCATGGCAACAGGTGTTCGATTGACTTCTTTGCTGTACTTGGGGTGTCACAGGTATGAATACTGTGAACTTTGGTGCAGATCATATGTATTTCTATGGAGATATGAGCAAACCGTGTTTCAAGGCGAGAAGGTCATTTTCCGTCGGTTGCCATGGCAATAGGTGTTGGAATGACTTCTTTGCTGGACTTGGGGTGTCACAGGTATGAATCCTGTCAACTTTGGTGCAGATCCCATGTATTCCTATGGAGATATGTGCAAACCGTGTTTCTTGGCGAGGTCATTTTCCGTCGGTTGCCACGGTAACACGCTTTCTGCTATTAGAAAGATTTGAATAGCGTTTGGTCCCCAACTTGTCAGGAAGCTTCCCACCAAGTTTGGAGTCAGTCGCACGAATCCCCTCAGACTAGTTCGTTCAAATGGCAATGAAATCCAAGATGGCGGGCACCCCGTTGCCATGGCAACAGGTGTTCAATTGACTTCTTTGCTGGACTTGGGGTGTGACACGTATGAATACTGATAAGTTTGGTGCAGATCCCATGTTTTTCTATGGAGATATGAGCAAACCGTGTTTCATTGCGAGAAGGCGTTTTTCCGTCGGTTGCCACGGTAACACGCTTTCTGCTATTAGAAAGATTTGAATAGCGTTTGGTCCCCAACTTGTCAGGAAGCTTCCCTCCAAGTTTGGAGTCAGTCGCACGAATCCCCTCAGACTAGTTCGTTCAAATACGATGTGTGTAAAGTGCCAAAAATGGCAAAAAAATGGCCGCACACGCCAAGATGGCGGGCACCACGTTGCCATGGCAACAGGTGTTAGATTGACTTTTTTGCTCGACTCGGGGTGTTACACGTGTGTGCCGAGTTTCGTCTTCCTACGTCGAAGTAGAGTTTTGGGACCCCATTCATTAGGGGAATTTTGGGGTGTCTAGGTGGCGCTGTTGAGCCAATTTTGCATTGAAGTGTATGCGGACCTTATAATATCCGAGTTACGCAGGACTTGACGTGTGTGCCAAGTTTCACAACTTTTCATGGGTGTTTAGGGGGTCAAATTTGGGGTTGAAGCGCTTAGAAGGAGAATAAACATTTCAGGAACAATAGGGCCTTGCCATACTTTGTATGGCTCGGACCCTAATAAACATTACAACTACAATAGGGCCCCGCCATACTTCGTATGGCTCGGACCCTAATAATAAACATAGCAATAACAATAGGGCCCCGCCATACTTTGTATGGCTCGGACCCTAATAAACATTTCAGGAACAATAGGGTCTCGCCATACTTCGTATGGCTCGGACCCTAATAAACATTTGGAAAACAATAGGGTCTCGCCATACTTTGTATGGCTCGGACCCTAATAAACATTTCAGGAACAATAGGGTCTCACCATACTTCGTATGGCTCGGACCCTAATTAGGATGACTGCAGAGTGATATAAACCATTGTAAGGTGTCCGAACACTGTTAAGTCCTTGAACTTCTCTTTAAAACTAATGAGAAACATGTTGATAGTTGAATTAGTGAATAAGATAATGATTTTTTTTAACTGTGGTGTTAATATTTAAATGATTTTGTGATATGTGTGGATATTGTTATGGTACATAAGTCAGCCATAACTCTATCCCAACTGGTAATGGTAGTTGGCTCTGCTTTCCCTTTCAGGAATTCCATGAATTAATTTTATCAGTTGAAGCCATGAAAGATGATGGCTGGTTAACAACTACCGGGTAGTGGTAGCTGGCTTTGCTTAGCTTTGCAGCTAAAGAGGAACTCCATGAATCAGACTAAATTTAACAAAATTACTATGTAAGATGTCCAAACCTTTTTTTTTAAAGAAAAGAACAGACTTAAATAATTCTAAAGTTCTAGTGAAATCTGATAAAGGTGCCAAAACACTCAAAATTAATTTTATAAATCAATCACTGTAAAAAAGTAGACAGATAATTGGTGATTAGGTCAGAGACTGCTGAATGGGCTTATTGAAAGCTAAGAAGAAGAAGAAGAACTTTGGTCTATAGTTTGTGAAATGTGTGTGTTAGGGCCGAAGAGAATTAACTGAAAAATTTAGCTGAAGGAATAGAAGTTACAATTGGTCTTTAAATGTGAGTAAAAATGGTTTAAAGAACTGAAATTAACTTATTATAGTTTAAAGATTTGAAGCTCGAACTGGTGTATGATGATTTAAGATGTATGTCAAGCATTAATAACAGATAAAGATGGTTGAAGTGTTATTCTTGAAGAGGTATGTATGAAGTATAAATAAACAGCTGACGCATTTAAACCTTAAACTGGACTTTAAAGTTGCTGAAATGGTGGAGCGGTGAACAGAAATGTACTTAGGCTAGTTGAAGATGGGTGAAATGTGCTTGTTGAAGTAGTATATGTGAAGCTGAAATGAAGAGCTGAACAATTTAAAGCTCTAACAGGTGTTTAACATAGTTTAAAAGGTGGAAAGTTAAACTTAAATGGCCTTTACATAGTTAAACATGGCTGAAAATGGCAGAAGTCTGCTTGTTGAAGCCTCAGCTAAAGTAATCATGAAGCATGTGTGAATGCTGTCATGCTGAATGATCGTACTAAAATGCTGAAAATATGGCTGAAGATGGTTGAAAAAGGCTGAAATGTCTTTGTTGAAAAAGTATTTATTAAACTGAAGTGAAAAGCTGAAGAATTTAAAGCTCAAAGTGGGGTTAAAAGGTGCTGAAAGGGTGAAAGGTTGAACTGAAATGGGCTTAAAATTGCTGAAGATGGCTGAAAAGGGCTGAATTATGGTTGTTGAAGCAGTATATATAAAGCTTAAGTCAAGTGTTGGAAGGATTTAAAGCACAAGCAGGTGTTTAAATGTAGTTTAAAAGGTGGAAAGCTGAACTGAAATGTGCTTAAGATAGTTCAACATGGCTGAAAAGGGCTGAATTATGGTTGTTGAAGCAGTATATATAAAGCTTAAGTCAAGTGTTGGAAGGATTTAAAGCACAAGCAGGTGTTTAAATGTACTTAAAAAGGTGGAAAGCTGAACTGAAATGTGCTTAAGATAGTTCAACATGGCTGAAAAGGGCTGAATTATGGTTGTTGAAGAGGTATATATGAAGCTTAAGTCAATAGTTGGAAGGATCTAAAGCACAAGCAGGTGTTTAAATGTAGTTAAAATGGTGGAAAGCTGAACTGAAATGTGCTTAAGACAGTTCAACATGGCTGAAAAGGGCTGAATTATGGTTGTTGAAGAGGTATATATGAAGCTTAAGTCAATAGTTGGAAGGATTTAAAGCACAAGCAGGTGTTTAAATGTAGTTTAAAAGGTGGAAAGCTGAACTGAAATGTGCTTAAGATAGTTCAACATGGCTGAAAAGGGCTGAATTATGGTTGTTGAAGAGGTATATATGAAGCTTAAGTCAATAGTTGGAAGGATTTAAAGCACAAGCAGGTGTTTAAATGTAGTTAAAAAGGTTGAAAGCTGAACTGAAATGTGCTTAAGACAGTTCAACATGGCTGAAAAGGGCTGAATTATGGTTGTTGAAGAGGTATATATGAAGCTTAAGTCAATAGTTGGAAGGATCTAAAGCACAAGCAGGTGTTTAAATGTAGTTGAAAAGGTGGAAAGCTGAACTGAAATGTGCTTAAGATAGTTCAACATGGCTGAAAAGGGCTGAATTATGGTTGTTGAAGAGGTATATATGAAGCTTAAGTCAGTAGTTGGAAGGATTTAAAGCACAAGCAGGTGTTTAAATGTAGTTAAAATGGTGGAAAGTTGAACTGAAATGTGCTTAAGATAGTTCAACATGGCTGAAATGGCTGAAGTCTCCTTGCTGAAGCACCAGCTGAAGTAATCATGTAGCTGAAGTCAATAGTTAAAGGATTTAAAGCTGAAAGTGAATGTTAAAGATGCTGAACTGGTTTAATGTAGAATAAATCATTGTAAAAGGCAGAAAGAGCTGAAACACAGTCCATCATGTAACTGAGCAGCAAAGGACATGATGAGAGGACAGACAGAGGAGGAGAGATAGAGGAGGACATGTGGCCTGTTGTAATGAGAAGGACAAGGAAGAGACAGGAGAAGAGGACAGAGGGACATGCCTGGACTGAATAGGAGGCCAAAACCAGGTGAGAAGTCCATGATCTGGATCAATAAAGCTGAATGAATTAGGTCAAAGGTTAGCGTGCTGTTCACAGCTGAGAGCAGTCAGTGAGTTGTCATGACGACGGCCCCTCACTTAACTGACAAGCAGAGAGCAGAGCTGCACTGTTCCAATCACTTTGCGCACCTCCCGAACAACTGTTCATTAAAAGAAAACTCTAAGAGTTATCCAAATAATTTTTTCACCGTGAGCGCCAGGAGGGTCTGGGGAACGCAGGGATGTGGTTTATTTTACTGTAATGTGAACAGAATTTAAATGGGGACAAGTTAAAAACACATGAGAAATGCATTTTCCTCTTAGAATCCAGATTTGAATGGAAGTCTATGGGAGCAAAAGTAGACTTTTCCTCGCTTGGAGAGGCATAGCTCGAGATCTGTACATCCCAGCTCTGTCATTCTTGGTTCTCTTCGAAGCCAACTAAAATTCCTCCATTTTGATGTATAATTTATGTCTCTACGACGAAAGTTGTAGGAGTTATGAGAATTTGTTTGGAGTAGTGGAACAGGCTGAAAGGTTAGAGTGAGAGCTAGAGTGGGAGATAGTGGAGTGAACATTCTAAAAGTTATTGATTTTTAAACTGCCATAAATCAATAACGGTAAAAGATATTAAAAAGTTGAATAGAAGTTTAATAGCCCAATCCCTTGTGAGTTGTTTAAAGTTTGAATGGTGTTTCTAGCTGAAAGTATGCTGAAGTTATAAGAGCTGAAAGAGGTGAAAGTTTTGAAGCAGTTGAAGGCTGAAGAGCTGAAATGCCATTCATTTCAATGGGAGCTGAAAATCAATAAATGATCAATAACTTAAAAAGTTGAACATATATCAAAAATTTGAAAAGAAGCACCCCTCTCCTCAACGAGCTGAACGTTTTGATACCAAAATTGTTGAAATCGGCTGAAGCTAGCTCAAGTTATAACGTGCCGAAAAACGGCGGAAGAATAATAAGAATAATAAATAAAAACAGGAAAACTATAGTGTGAATGCTTGAAAGCATTCACACAACTAGAAAAAGCTGTTATTGCATAACAGCATGTGTGAATGCTGTCATGCTGAATGATTGAAATAAAATGCTGAAAAGTGGCTGAAGATGGTTAAAAAAGGCTGAAATGTCTGTTGAATAAGAATTTATTAAGCTGAAGTGAAAAGTTGAAGGATTTAAAGCTCAAAGTGGAATTAAAAGGTGCTGAAAGGCTGAAAGGTTGAACTGAAATGTGCTTAAGTTTGCTGAAGATGGCTGAAAAGGGCTGAAATATGGTTGTTGAAGCAGTATATATAAAGCTTAAGTCAAGTGTTGGAAGGATTTAAAGCACAAGCAGGTGTATAAATGTACTTAAAAAGGTGGAAAGCTGAACTGAAATGTGCTTAAGATAGTTCAACATGGCTGAAAAGGGCTGAATTATGGTTGTTGACGCAGTATATATGAAGCTGAAGTCAATAGTTGGAAGGATCTAAAGCACAAGCAGGTGTTTAAATGTAGTTAAAAAGGTGGAAAGCTGAACTGAAATGTGCTTAAGATAGTTCAACATGGCTGAAAAGGGCTGAATTATGGTTGTTGAAGAGGTATATATGAAGCTGAAGTCAATAGTTGGAAGGATTTAAAGCACAAGCAGGTGTTTAAATGTAGTTAAAAAGGTGGAAAGCTGAACTGAAATGTGCCTAAGACAGTTCAACATGGCTGAAAAGGGCTGAATTATGGTTGTTGAAGAGGTATATATGAAGCTTAAGTCAATAGTTGGAAGGATTTAAAGCACAAGCAGGTGTTTAAATGTAGTTAAAAAGGTGGAAAGCTGAACTGAAATGTGCCTAAGACAGTTCAACATGGCTGAAAAGGGCTGAATTATGGTTGTTGAAGAGGTATATATGAAGCTGAAGTCAATAGTTGGAAGGATTTAAAGCACAAGCAGGTGTTTAAATGTAGTTAAAATGGTGGAAAGCTGAACTGAAATGTGCTGAAGATCGCTGAAGATGGCTGAAAAGGGCTGAATTATGGTTGTTGAAGAAGTATATATGAAGCTGAAGTCAGTAGTTGGAAGGATTTAAAGCACAAGCAGGTGTTTAAATGTAGTTAAAATGGTGGAAAGTTGAACTGAAATGTGCTTAAGATAGTTCAACATGGCTGAAATGGCTGAAGTCTCCTTGCTGAAGCACCAGCTGAAGTAATCATGTAGCTGAAGTCAATAGTTAAAGGATTTAAAGCTGAAAGTGAATGTTAAAGATGCTGAACTGGTTTAATGTAGAATAAATCATTGTAAAAGGCAGAAAGAGCTGAACCAGAGTTGAATTGGCAGCTGAAACACAGTCCATCATGTAAGTGAGCAGCAAAGGACATGATGAGAGGACAGACAGAGGAGAGATGGAGGAGGACATGTGGCCTGTTGTAATGAGAAGGCCAAGGAAGAGACAGGAGAAGAGGACAGAGGGACATGCCTGGACTGAATAGGAGGCCAAAACCAGGTGAGAAGTCCATGATCTGGATCAATAAAGCTGAATGAATTAGGTCAAAGGTCAGCTGGCTGCTCACAGCTGAGAGCAGTCAGTGAGTCGTCATGACAACAGCCCCTCACTTAACTGACAAGCAGAGAGCAGAACTGCACTGTTCCAATCACTTTGCGCACCTCCCGAACAACTCTTCATTAATAGAAAACTATGAAAGTTATCCAAATAATTTTTTCACCGTGAGCGCCAGGAGGGTCTGGGGAACGCAGGGATGTGGTTTATTTTACTGTAATGTGAACAGAATTTAAATGGTGACAAGTTAAAAACACATGAGAAATGCATTTTCCTCTTAGAATCCAGATTTGAATGGAAGTCTATGGGAGCAAAAGTAGACTTTTCCTCGCTTGGAGAGGCATAGCTCGAGATCTGTAAATCCCAGCTCTGTCATTCTTGGTTCTCTTCGAAGCCAACTAAAATTCCTCCGTTTTGATGTATAATTTATGTCTCTACGACGAAAGTTGTAGGAGTTATGAGAATTTGTTTGGAGTAGTGGAACAGGCTGAAAGGTTAGAGTGAGACCTAGAGTGGGAGAGAGTGGAGTGAACATTCTAAAAGTTATTGATTTTGAAACTGCCATAAATCAATAACGCTGAAAGATATCAAAAAGTTGAATACAAGTTTAATAGCCCAATCCCTTGTGAGTTGTTTAAAGTTTGAATGGTGTTTCTAGCTGAAAGTATGTAGAAGTAGTAGGAGTTGAAAGAGGTGGAAGTTTTGAAGCAGTTGAAGGCTGAAGAGCTGAAATGCCATTCATTTCAATGGGAGCAAAAAATCAATAAATGATCAATAACTTGAAAAGTTGAACAGATATCAAAAAGTTGAATACAAGCAGGAATCTCCTGAACGAGCTGAACGTTTTGATACCAAAATTGTTGAAATAGGCTGAAGCTAGCTGAAGTTATAGCGTGACGAAAAACGGCGGAAGAATAATAAGAATAATAAATAAAAACAGGAAAACTATAGTGTGAATGCTTAAAAGCATTCACACAACTAGAAAAAGCTGTTATTGCATAACAGCATGTGTGAATGCTGTCATGCTGAATGATTGAAATAAAATGCTGAAAAATGGCTGAAGATGGTTAAAAAAGGCTGAAATGTCTTTGTTGAAGAAATATTTATTAAGCTGAAGTGAAAAGTTGAAGGATTTAAAGCTCAAACTGGAGTTAAAAGGTGCTGAAAGGCTGAAATGTTGAACTGAAATGTGCTTAAGATTGCTGAAGATGGTTGAAAAATG
The DNA here is from genome assembly GCF_017639745.1 of Melanotaenia boesemani. Lineage (NCBI taxonomy): Eukaryota > Metazoa > Chordata > Actinopteri > Atheriniformes > Melanotaeniidae > Melanotaenia > Melanotaenia boesemani. The sequence goes on along the minus strand of NC_055683.1, from coordinate 10,356,330 downwards.
CTAAAATGTGGTTGCTGAAGAAGTATATATGAAGCTTAGATAGTTGGAAGGATTTAAAGCTCAAACTGGTGTTTAAATGTAGTTCAAATGGTGGAAAGTTGAAGTGAAATGTGCTTAAGATAGTTCAACATGGCTGAAAATGGCTGAAGTCTGCTTGTTGAAGCCTCAGCTGAAGTAATCATGAAGCTGAAGTCTATAGTTAAAGTATTTAAAGCTGAAACTGAATATTAAAGGTGCTGAACTGGTTGAATGTAGAAGAAATGATTGTAAAAGGCAGAAAGGGCTGAAACAGAGTTGAATTGGCAGCTGAAACACAGTCCATCATGTAAGTGAGCAGCAAAGGACATGATGAGAGGACAGACAGAGGAGAGATAGAGGAGGACATGTGGCCTGTTGTAATGTGAAGGACAAGGAGGAGACAGGAGAAGAGGACAGAGGGACATGCCTGGACTGAATAGGAGGCCAAAACCAGGTGAGAAGTCCATGATCTGGATCAATAAAGCTGAATGAATTAGGTCAAAGGTCAGCGTGCTGCTCACAGCTGAGAGCAGTCAGTGAGTTGTCATGACGACGGCCCCTCACTTAACTGACAAGCAGAGAGCAGAACTGCACTGTTCCAATCACTTTGTGCACCTCCCGAACAACTGTTCATTAAAAGAAAACTCTAAGAGTTATCCAAATAATTTTTTCACCGTGAGTGCCAGGAGGGTCTGGGGAACGCAGCGATGTGGTTTATTTTACTGTAATGTGAACAGAATTTAAATGGTGACAAGTTAAAAACACATGAGAAATGCATTTTCCTCTTAGAATCCAGATTTGAATGGAAGTCTATGGGAGCAAAAGTAGACTTTTCCTCGCTTAGAGAGGCATAGCTCGAGATCTGTAAATCCCAGCTCTGTCATTCTTGGTTCTCTTCGAAGCCAACTTAAATTCCTCCGTTTTGATGTATAATTTATGTCTCTACGACGAAAGTTGTAGGAGTTATGAGAATTTGTTTGGAGTAGTGGAACAGGCTGAAAGGTTAGAGTGAGGGCTAGAGTGGGAGAGAGTGGAGTGAACATTCTAAAAGTTATTGATTTTTAAACTGCCATAAATCAATAACGGTAAAAGATATCAAAAAGTTGAATAGAAGTTTAATAGCCCAATCCCTTGTGAGTTGTTTAAAGTTTGAATGGTGTTTCTAGCTGAAAGTATGCTGAAGTTCTAAGAGCTGAAAGAGGTGAAAGTTTTGAAGGAGTTGAAGGCTGAAGAGCTGAAATCCTATTGATTTCAATGGGAGCTGAAGATCAATAAATGATCAATAACTTGAAAAGTTGAACAGATATCAAAAAGTTGAATAGAAGCAGGAATCTCCTGAACGAGCTGAACGTTTTGATACCAAAATTGTTGAAATCGGCTGAAGCTAGCTCAAGTTATAACGTGCCGAAAAACGGCGGAAGAATAATAAGAACTAGAAAAAGCTGTTATTGCATAACAGCAAGTGTGAATGCTGTCATGCTGAATGATTGAAATAAAATGCTGAAAAGTGGCTGAAGATGGTTAAAAAAGGCTGAAATGTCTTTGTTGAATAAGTATTTATTAAGCTGAAGTGAAAAGTTGAAGGATTTAAAGCTCAAAGTGGAGTTAAAGGGTGCTGAAAGTCTGAAAGGTTGAACTGAAATGTGCTTAAGATTGCTGAAGATGGTTGAAAAGAGCTGAAACATGGTTGTTGAAGAAGTATATATGAAGGTGAAATGAAGAGTTCAACAATTTAAAGCACAAATTGCTGTTTAAATGTAGTTAAAATGGTGGAAAGTTGATCTGAAATGTGCTTAAGATTACTGAAGATGGCTGAAAAGGGCTGAAATATGGTTGTTGAAGCAGTATATATGAAGCTTAAGTCAATAGTTGGAAGGATTTAAAGCACAAGCAGGTGTTTAAATGTAGTTAAAATGGTGGAAAGCTGAACTGAAATGTGCTTAAGATCGCTGAAGATGGCTGAAATATGGTTGTTGAAGAAGTATATATGAAGCTTAAGTCAATAGTTGGAAGGATTTAAAGCACAAGCAGGTGTTTAAATGTAGTTAAAAAGGTGGAAAGCTGAACTGAAATGTGCTTAAGATCGCTGAAGATGGCTGAAAAGGGCTGAAATCTGGTTGTTGAAGAAGTATATATGAAGCTTAAGTCAGTAGTTGGAAGGATTTAAAGCTCAAACTGGTGTTTAAATGTAGTTAAAATGGTGGAAAGTTTAACTTAAATGTGCTTAAGACAGTTCAACATGGCTGAAAATGGCCGAAGTCTGCTTCCTTAAGCACCAGCTGCAGTAATCATGAAGCTGAAGTAAATAGTTAAAGGATTTACAGCTGAAAGTGAATATTAAAGGTGCTGAACTGGTTGAATGTAGAAGTAATGATTGTGAAAGGCAGAAAGAGCTGAAAAAGAGGTGAATTGGCAGCTTAAACACAGTCCATCATGTAAGTGAGCAGCAAAAGACATGATGAGAGGACAGACAGAGGAGGAGAGATAGGGGAGGACATGTGGCCTGTTGTAATGAGATGGACAAGGAGGAGACAGGAGAAGAGGACAGAGGGACATGCCTGGACTCAATAGGAGGCCAAAACCAGGTGAGAAGTCCATGATCTGGATCAATAAAACTGAATGGATTAGGGCAAAGGTCAGCTGGCTCCTAACAGCTGAGAGCAGTCAGTGAGTTGTCATGACGACGGCCCCCACCTCAGCTGATAGGCACACATAGAAGAGACCAGAGCTGCACTGTTCTCATCACTCTGCGCACCTCCCGAACAACTGTTCATTAAAAGAAAACTATAAGAGTTATCCAGATAATTTTTTCACCGTGAGCGCCAGGAGGGTCTGGGGAACGCAGGGATGTAATTTATTTTACTGTAATGCGAACAGAATTTAAATGGTGATGGGTTGAAAACACAGGAGAAATGCACTTTGGGCCCAGAGTCCAGAAGGCCTTTAGAATGGAGTTCAATGGAGGGCGTAGGTAGACTTTAGAGCAGCGTAGCTCAAAATCCGTAGCTCCCAGCTCCATTATCATCCAGGATTCATTTGTAGCCAAGAAGATTTCCTCAGTTTTGATATATAATTTGTGTCTGTACGATAAACGGTGTAGGAGTTATGAGAGTTTGTTTGAGGAGTGAAAAAAGCTGAAAAATCAGAGTGTGAAACAGATATCCAAGTTTTAGTGATTTTTAACCTGGCATATCTCATAAACCATAAAAGATATCAAAATTCTGAATAGAAGATTTATAGCCCAGTCCCTTGTGATCAATTTAAACTTTGAATGGAGTCTCTAGCCCAAAGTATGCCGGAGAAGAAAGGTTTCAAAGGAGACCATGTTTTTGGAGGCTCTGCCAAGATTCCCCATTCATTCCTATGGAAATATGGTGGGTCGAACAACCCTCGATATCTTAAAAAGTTTAATAGATACAGACAACAGGAGTCATAGCAGACATCTACAGGCCGAGCCGATCGATTTGATGTATGAACGGAGTCTGTGGCCCGAACGCTGCGAGAGGAGTAGGCGGACGACCGATGTTCACACCCCAGAGAAGAGAGAATCCAATATATCACTAGAAAATGCTGTTATTGCATAACAGCAAGTGTGAATGCTGTCATGCTGAATGATTGAAATAAAATGCTGAAAAGTGGCTGAAGATGGTTAAAAAAGGCTGAAATGTCTTTGTTGAATAAGTATTTATTAAGCTGAAGTGAAAAGTTGAAGGATTTAAAGCTCAAAGTGGAGTTAAAGGGTGCTGAAAGTCTGAAAGGTTGAACTGAAATGTGCTTAAGATTGCTGAAGATGGCTGAAAAGGGCTGAAACATGGTTGTTGAAGAAGTATATATGAAGGTGAAATGAAGAGTTCAACAATTTAAAGCACAAATTGCTGTTTAAATGTAGTTAAAATGGTGGAAAGTTGAACTGAAATGTGCTTAAGAGTACTGAAGATGGCTGAAAAGGGCTGAAATATGGTTGTTGAAGCAGTATATATGAAGCTTAAGTCAATAGTTGGAAGGATTTAAAGCTCAAGCAGGTGTTTAAATGTAGTTGAAAAGGTGGAAAGCTGAACTGAAATGTGCTTAAGATCGCTGAAGATGACTGAAATATGGTTGTTGAAGAGGTATATATGAAGCTTAAGTCAATAGTTGGAAGGATTTAAAGCACAAGCAGGTGTTTAAATGTAGTTGAAAAGGTGGAAAGCTGAACTGAAATGTGCTTAAGATCGCTGAAGATGACTGAAATATGGTTGTTGAAGAAGTATATATGAAGCTTAAGTCAGTAGTTGGAAGGATTTAAAGCTCAAACTGGTGTTTAAATGTAGTTAAAATGGTGGAAAGTTGAACTGAAATGTGCTTAAGATTACTGAAGATGGCTGAAAAGGGCTGAAATATGGTTGTTGAAGAAGTATATATGAAGCTTAAGTCAGTAGTTGGAAGGATTTAAAGCTCAAACTGGTGTTTAAATGTAGTTAAAATGGTGGAAAGTTTAACTTAAATGTGCTTAAGACAGTTCAACATGGCTGAAAATGGCCGAAGTCTGCTTCCTTAAGCACCAGCTGCAGTAATCATGAAGCTGAAGTAAATAGTTAAAGGATTTACAGCTGAAAGTGAATATTAAAGGTGCTGAACTGGTTGAATGTAGAAGTAATGATTGTAAAAGGCAGAAAGAGCTGAAAAAGAGGTGAATTGGCAGCTTAAACACAGTCCATCATGTAAGTGAGCAGCAAAAGACATGATGAGAGGACAGACAGAGGAGGAGAGATAGAGGAGGACATGTGGCCTGTTGTAATGAGATGGACAAGGAGGAGACAGGAGAAGAGGACAGAGGGACATGCCTGGACTCAATAGGAGGCCAAAACCAGGTGAGAAGTCCATGATCTGGATCAATAAAACTGAATGGATTAGGGCAAAGGTCAGCTGGCTCCTAACAGCTGAGAGCAGTCAGTGAGTTGTCATGACGACGGCCCCCACCTCAGCTGATAGGCACACAGAGAAGAGACCAGAGCTGCACTGTTCTCATCACTCTGCGCACCTCCCGAACAACTGTTCATTAAAAGAAAACTATAAGAGTTATCCAGATAATTTTTTCACCGTGAGCGCCAGGAGGGTCTGGGGAACGCAGGGATGTAATTTATTTTACTGTAATGCGAACAGAATTTAAATGGTGGCGGGTTGAAAACACAGGAGAAATGCACTTTGGGCCCAGAGTCCAGAAGGCCTTTAGAATGGAGTTCAATGGAGGGCGTAGGTAGACTTTAGAGCAGCGTAGCTCAAAATCCGTAGCTCCCAGCTCCATTATCATCCAGGGTTCATTTGTAGCCAAGAAGATTTCCTCCGTTTTGATATATAATTTGTGTCTGTACAATAAACGGTGTAGGAGTTATGAGAGTTTGTTTGAGGAGTGAAAAAAGCTGAAAAATCAGAGTGTGAAACAGATATCCAAGTTTTAGTGATTTTTAACCTGGCATATCTCATAAACCATAAAAGATATCAAAATTCTGAATAGAAGATTTATAGCCCAGTCCCTTGTGATCGATTTAAACTTTGAATGGAGTGTCTAGCCCAAAGTATGCAGGAGAAGAAAGGTTTCAAATGAGACCATGTTTTTGGAGGCTCTGCCAAGATTCCCCATTCATTCCTATGGAAAAATGGTGGGTCGAACAACCCTCGATATCTTAAAAAGTTTAATAGATACAGACAACAGGAGTCATAGCAGACATCTACAGGCCGAGCCGATCGATTTGATGTATGAACGGAGTCTGTGGGCCGAACGCTGCGAGAGGAGTAGGCGGACGACCGATGTTCACACCCCAGAGAAGAGGGAAAAACAATTCTATCACTAGAAAAAGCTGTTATTGCATAACAGCATGTGTGAATGCTGTCATGCTGAATGATTGAAATAAAATGCTGAAAAATGGCTGAAGATGGTTAAAAAAGGCTGAAATGTCTTTATTGAAGAAATATTTATTAAGCTGAAATGAAAAGTTGAAGGATTTAAAGCTCAAACTGGAGTTAAAAGGTGCTGAAAGGGTGAAAGGTTGAAGTGAAATTATTGCTGAAGATGGCTGAAGTGTGCTTGCTAAAGCATCAGCTGAAGTAATCATGAAGCTGAAGTCATTAGTTAAAGTATTTAAAGCTTAATTCAAACTGGAGTTAAAAGGTGCTAAAAGGCTGAAAGGTTGAACTGAAATGTGCTTAAGATTGCTGAAGATGGCTGAAAAGGGCTAAAATATGGTTGTTGAAGAAGTATATATGAAGCTTAAGTCAACAGTTGGAAGGATTTAAAGCACAAGCAGGTGTTTAAATGTAGTTAAAAAGGTGGAAAGCTGAACTGAAATGTGCTTAAGATCGCTGAAGATGGCTGAAAAGGGCTGAAATATGGTTGTTGAAGAAGTATATATGAAGCTTAAGTCAGTAGTTGGAAGGATTTAAAGCTCAAACTGGTGTTTAAATGTAGTTAAAATGGTGGAAAGTTTAACTTAAATGTGCTTAAGACAGTTCAACATGGCTGAAAATGGCCGAAGTCTGCTTCCTTAAGCACCAGCTGCAGTAATCATGAAGCTGAAGTAAATAGTTAAAGGATTTACAGCTGAAAGTGAATATTAA
>NC_055683.1:10255976-10349618 GCF_017639745.1 Melanotaenia boesemani | reverse complement strand
TTCTCCTGTGTTTTCAACCCGCCACCATTTAAATTCTGTTCGCATTACAGTAAAATAAATTACATCCCTGCGTTCCCCAGACCCTCCTGGCGCTCACGGTGAAAAAATTATCTGGATAACTCTTATAGTTTTCTTTTAATGAACAGTTGTTCGGGAGGTGCGCAGAGTGATGAGAACAGTGCAGCTCTGGTCTCTTCTCTGTGTGCCTATCAGCTGAGGTGGGGGCCGTCGTCATGACAACTCACTGACTGCTCTCAGCTGTTAGGAGCCAGCTGACCTTTGCCCTAATCCATTCAGTTTTATTGATCCAGATCATGGACTTCTCACCTGGTTTTGGCCTCCTATTGAGTCCAGGCATGTCCCTCTGTCCTCTTCTCCTGTCTCCTCCTTGTCCATCTCATTACAACAGGCCACATGTCCTCCTCTATCTCTCCTCCTCTGTCTGTCCTCTCATCATGTCTTTTGCTGCTCATTTACATGATGGACTGTGTTTAAGCTGCCAATTCACCTCTTTTTCAGCTCTTTCTGCCTTTTACAATCATTACTTCTACATTCAACCAGTTCAGCACCTTTAATATTCACTTTCAGCTGTAAATCCTTTAACTATTTACTTCAGCTTCATGATTACTGCAGCTGGTGCTTAAGGAAGCAGACTTCGGCCATTTTCTGCCATGTTGAACTGTCTTAAGCACATTTAAGTTAAACTTTCCACCATTTTAACTACATTTAAACACCAGTTTGAGCTTTAAATCCTTCCAACTACTGACTTAAGCTTCATATATACTTCTTCAACAACCATATTTCAGTCATCTTCAGCCATCTTCAGCGATCTTAAGCACATTTCAGTTCAGCTTTCCACCTTTTCAACTACATTTAAACACCTGCTTGTGCTTTAAATCCTTCCAACTATTGACTTAAGCTTCATATATACTTCTTCAACAACCATATTTCAGCCATCTTCAGTAATCTTAAGCACATTTCAGTTCAACTTTCCACCATTTTAACTACATTTAAACACCAGTTTGAGCTTTAAATCCTTCCAACTACTGACTTAAGCTTCATATATACTTCTTCAACAACCATATTTCAGCCATCTTCAGCGATCTTAAGCACATTTCAGTTCAGCTTTCCACCTTTTTAACTACATTTAAACACCTGCTTGTGCTTTAAATCCTTCCAACTATTGACTTAAGCTTCATATATACTGCTTCAACAACCATATTTCAGCCCTTTTCAGCCATCTTCAGTAATCTTAAGCACATTTCAGTTCAACTTTCCACCATTTTAACTACATTTAAATAGCAATTTGTGCTTTAAATTGTTGAACTCTTCATTTCACCTTCATATATACTTCTTCAACAACCATGTTTCAGCTCTTTTCAACCATCTTCAGCAATCTTAAGCACATTTCAGTTCAACCTTTCAGACTTTCAGCACCCTTTAACTCCACTTTGAGCTTTAAATCCTTCAACTTTTCACTTCAGCTTAATAAATACTTATTCAACAAAGACATTTCAGCCTTTTTTAACCATCTTCAGCCACTTTTCAGCATTTTATTTCAATCATTCAGCATGACAGCATTCACACTTGCTGTTATGCTAATAACAGCATTTTCTAGTGATAGAATTGTTTTTCCCTCTTCTCTGGGGTGTGAACATCGGTCGTCCGCCTACTCCTCTCGCAGCGTTCGGCCCACAGACTCCGTTCATACATCAAATCGATCGGCTCGGCCTGTAGATGTCTGCTATGACTCCTGTTGTCTGTATCTATTAAACTTTTTAAGATATCGAGGGTTGTTCGACCCACCATTTTTCCATAGGAATGAATGGGGAATCTTGGCAGAGCCTCCAAAAACATGGTCTCCTTTGAAACCTTTCTTCTCCTGCATACTTTGGGCTAGAGACTCCATTCAAAGTTTAAATCGATCACAAGGGACTGGGCTATAAATCTTCTATTCAGAATTTTGATATCTTTTATGGTTTATGAGATATGCCAGGTTAAAAATCACTAAAACTTGGATATCTGTTTCACACTCTGATTTTTCAGCTTTTTTCACTCCTCAAACAAACTCTCATAACTCCTACACCGTTTATCGTACAGACACAAATTATATATCAAAACGGAGGAAATCTTCTTGGCTACAAATGAACCCTGGATGATAATGGAGCTGGGAGCTACGGATTTTGAGCTACGCTGCTCTAAAGTCTACCTACGCCCTCCATTGAACTCCATTCTAAAGGCCTTCTGGACTCTGGGCCCAAAGTGCATTTCTCATGTGTTTTCAACCCGTCACCATTTCAATTCTGTTCGCATTACAGTAAAATAAATTACATCCCTGCGTTCCCCAGACCCTCCTGGCACTCACGGTGAAAAAATTATCTGGATAACTCTTATAGTTTTCTTTTAATGAACAGTTGTTCGGGAGGTGCGCAGAGTGATGAGAACAGTGCAGCTCTGGTCTCTTCTATGTGTGCCTATCAGCTGAGGTGGGGGCCGTCGTCATGACAACTCACTGACTGCTCTCAGCTGTTAGGAGCCAGCTGACCTTTGCCCTAATCCATTCAGTTTTATTGATCCAGATCATGGACTTCTCACCTGGTTTTGGCCTCCTATTGAGTCCAGGCATGTCCCTCTGTCCTCTTCTCCTGTCTCCTCCTTGTCCATCTCATTACAACAGGCCACATGTCCTCCCCTATCTCTCCTCCTCTGTCTGTCCTCTCATCATGTCTTTTGCTGCTCACTTACATGATGGACTGTGTTTAAGCTGCCAATTCACCTCTTTTTCAGCTCTTTCTGCCTTTTACAATCATTACTTCTACATTCAACCAGTTCAGCACCTTTAATATTCACTTTCAGCTGTAAATCCTTTAACTATTTACTTCAGCTTCATGATTACTGCAGCTGGTGCTTAAGGAAGCAGACTTCGGCCATTTTCAGCCATGTTGAACTGTCTTAAGCACATTTAAGTTAAACTTTCCACCATTTTAACTACATTTAAACACCAGTTTGAGCTTTAAATCCTTCCAACTACTGACTTAAGCTTCATATATACTTCTTCAACAACCATATTTCAGCCCTTTTCAGCCATCTTCAGCGATCTTAAGCACATTTCAGTTCAGCTTTCCACCTTTTTAACTACATTTAAACACCTGCTTGTGCTTTAAATCCTTCCAACTGTTGACTTAAGCTTCATATATACTTCTTCAACAACCATATTTTAGCCCTTTTCAGCCATCTTCAGCAATCTTAAGCACATTTCAGTTCAACCTTTCAGCCTTTTAGCACCTTTTAACTCCAGTTTGAATTAAGCTTTAAATACTTTAACTAATGACTTCAGCTTCATGATTACTTCAGCTGATGCTTTAGCAAGCACACTTCAGCCATCTTCAGCAATAATTTCACTTCAACCTTTCACCCTTTCAGCACCTTTTAACTCCAGTTTGAGCTTTAAATCCTTCAACTTTTCATTTCAGCTTAATAAATATTTCTTCAATAAAGACATTTCAGCCTTTTTTAACCATCTTCAGCCATTTTTCAGCATTTTATTTCAATCATTCAGCATGACAGCATTCACACATGCTGTTATGCAATAACAGCTTTTTCTAGTTGTGTGAATGCTTTTAAGCATTCACACTATAGTTTTCCTGTTTTTATTTATTATTCTTATTATTCTTCCGCCGTTTTTCGTCACGCTATAACTTCAGCTAGCTTCAGCCTATTTCAACAATTTTGGTATCAAAACGTTCAGCTCGTTCAGGACATTTATGCTTGTATTCAACTTTTTGTTATCTGTTCAACTTTTCAAGTTATTGATCATTTATTGATTTTCAGCTCCCATTGAAATGAATGGCATTTCAGCTCTTCAGCCTTCAACTGCTTCAAAACTTCCACCTCTTTCAACTCCTACTACTTCTACATACTTTCAGCTAGAAACACCATTCAAACTTTAAACAACTCACAAGGGATTGGGCTATTAAACTTGTATACAACTTATTGATATCTTTTAGCGTTATTGATTTATGGCAGTTTAAAAATCAATAACTTTTAGAATGTTCACTCCACTCTCTCCCACTCTAGGTCTCACTCTAACCTTTCAGCCTGTTCCACTACTCCAAACAAATTCTCATAACTCCTACAACTTTCGTCGTAGAGACATAAATTATACATCAAAACGGAGGAATTTTAGTTGGCTTCGAAGAGAACCAAGAATGACAGAGCTGGGATTTACAGATCTCGAGCTATGCCTCTCCAAGCGAGGAAAAGTCTACTTTTGCTCCCATAGACTTCCATTCAAATCTGGATTCTAAGAGGAAAATGCATTTCTCATGTGTTTTTAACTTGTCACCATTTAAATTCTGTTCACATTACAGTAAAATAAACCACATCCCTGCGTTCCCCAGACCCTCCTGGCGCTCACGGTGAAAAAATTATTTGGATAACTTTCATAGTTTTCTTTTAATGAAGAGTTGTTCGGGAGGTGCGCAAAGTGATTGGAACAGTGCAGTTCTGCTCTCTGCTTGTCAGTTAAGTGAGGGGCTGTTGTCATGACGACTCACTGACTGCTCTCAGCTGTGAGCAGCACGCTGACCTTTGACCTAATTCATTCAGCTTTATTGATCCAGATCATGGACTTCTCACCTGGTTTTGGCCTCCTATTCAGTCCAGGCATGTCCCTCTGTCCTCTTCTCCTGTCTCTTCCTTGTCCTTCTCATTACAACAGGCCACATGTCCTCCTCCTATCTCTCTCCTCTGTCTGTCCTCTCATCATGTCCTTTGCTGCTCACTTACATGATGGACTGTGTTTCAGCTGCCAATTCAACTCTGGTTCAGCTCTTTCTGCCTTTTACAATGATTTATTCTACATTAAACCAGTTCAGCATCTTTAACATTCACTTTCAGCTTTAAATCCTTTAACTATTGACTTCAGCTACATGATTACTTCAGCTGGTGCTTCAGCAAGGAGACTTCAGCCATTTCAGCCATGTTGAACTATCTTAAGCACATTTCAGTTCAACTTTCCACCATTTTAACTACATTTAAACACCTGCTTGTGCTTTAAATCCTTCCAACTACTGACTTCAGCTTCATATATACTTCTTCAACAACCATAATTCAGCCCTTTTCAGCCATCTTCAGCGATCTTCAGCACATTTCAGTTCAGCTTTCCACCATTTTAACTACATTTAAACACCTGCTTGTGCTTTAAATCCTTCCAACTATTGACTTAAGCTTCATATATACCTCTTCAACAACCATAATTCAGCCCTTTTCAGCCATGTTCAACTGTCTTAGGCACATTTCAGTTCAGCTTTCCACCTTTTTAACTACATTTAAACACCTGCTTGTGCTTTAGAGCCTTCTAACTATTGACTTAAGCTTCATATATACCTCTTCAACAACCATAATTCAGCCCTTTTCAGCCATGTTGAACTATCTTAAGCACATTTCAGTTCAGCTTTCCACCTTTTTAACTACATTTAAACACCTGATTGTGCTTTAAATCCTTCCAACTATTGACTTCAGCTTCATATATACTGCTTCAACAACCATAATTCAGCCCTTTTCAGCCATGTTGAACTATCTTAAGCACATTTCAGTTCAGCTTTCCACCTTTTTAAGTACATTTAAACACCTGCTTGTGCTTTAAATCCTCCAACTACTGACTTAAGCTTCATATATACTGCTTCAACAACCATATTTCAGCCCTTTTCAACCATCTTCAGCAATCTTAAGCACAACCATCTTCAGCAATCTTAAGCACATTTCAGTTCAACCTTTCAGCCTTTCAGCACCTTTTAACTCCACTTTGAGCTTTAAATCCTTCAACTTTTCACTTCAGCTTAATAAATACTTATTCAACAAGACATTTCAGCCTTTTTTAACCATCTTCAGCCACTTTTCAGCATTTTATTTCAATCATTCAGCATGACAGCATTCACACATTGCTGTTATGCAATAACAGCTTTTTCTAGTGATAGAATTGTTTTTCCCTCTTCTCTGGGGTGTGAACATCGGTCGTCCGCCTACTCCTCTCGCAGCGTTCGGCCCACAGACTCCGTTCATACATCAAATCGATCGGCTCGGCCTGTAGATGTCTGCTATGACTCCTGTTGTCTGTATCTATTAAACTTTTTAAGATATCGAGGGTTGTTCGACCCACCATTTTTCCATAGGAATGAATGGGGAATCTTGGCAGAGCCTCCAAAAACATGGTCTCCTTTGAAACCTTTCTTCTCCTGCATACTTTGGGCTAGAGACTCCATTCAAAGTTTAAATCGATCACAAGGGACTGGGCTATAAATCTTCTATTCAGAATTTTGATATCTTTTCTGGTTTATGAGATATGCCAGGTTAAAAATCACTAAAACTTGGATATCTGTTTCACACTCTGATTTTTCAGCTTTTTTCACTCCTCAAACAAACTCTCATAACTCCTACACCGTTTATCGTACAGACACAAATTATATATCAAAACGGAGGAAATCTTCTTGGCTACAAATGAACCCTGGATGATAATGGAGCTGGGAGCTACGGATTTTGAGCTACGCTGCTCTAAAGTCTACCTACGCCCTCCATTGAACTCCATTCTAAAGGCCTTCTGGACTCTGGGCCCAAAGTGCATTTCTCCTGTGTTTTCAACCCATCACCATTTAAATTCTGTTCGCATTACAGTAAAATAAATTACATCCCTGCGTTCCCCAGACCCTCCTGGCGCTCACGGTGAAAAAATTATCTGGATAACTCTTATAGTTTTCTTTTAATGAACAGTTGTTCGGGAGGTGCGCAGAGTGATGAGAACAGTGCAGCTCTGGTCTCTTCTATGTGTGCCTATCAGCTGAGGTGGGGGCCGTCGTCATGACAACTCACTGACTGCTCTCAGCTGTTAGGAGCCAGCTGACCTTTGCCCTAATCCATTCAGTTTTATTGATCCAGATCATGGACTTCTCACCTGGTTTTGGCCTCCTATTGAGTCCAGGCATGTCCCTCTGTCCTCTTCTCCTGTCTCCTCCTTGTCCATCTCATTACAACAGGCCACATGTCCTCCCCTATCTCTCCTCCTCTGTCTGTCCTCTCATCATGTCTTTTGCTGCTCACTTACATGATGGACTGTGTTTAAGCTGCCAATTCACCTCTTTTTCAGCTCTTTCTGCCTTTTACAATCATTACTTCTACATTCAACCAGTTCAGCACCTTTAATATTCACTTTCAGCTGTAAATCCTTTAACTATTTACTTCAGCTTCATGATTACTGCAGCTGGTGCTTAAGGAAGCAGACTTCGGCCATTTTCAGCCATGTTGAACTGTCTTAAGCACATTTAAGTTAAACTTTCCACCATTTTAACTACATTTAAACACCAGTTTGAGCTTTAAATCCTTCCAACTACTGACTTAAGCTTCATATATACTTCTTCAACAACCATATTTCAGCCCTTTTCAGCCATCTTCAGCGATCTTAAGCACATTTCAGTTCAGCTTTCCACCTTTTTAACTACATTTAAACACCTGCTTGTGCTTTAAATCCTTCCAACTATTGACTTAAGCTTCATATATACTTCTTCAACAACCATATTTTAGCCCTTTTCAGCCATCTTCAGCAATCTTAAGCACATTTCAGTTCAACCTTTCAGCCTTTTAGCACCTTTTAACTCCAGTTTGAATTAAGCTTTAAATACTTTAACTAATGACTTCAGCTTCATGATTACTTCAGCTGATGCTTTAGCAAGCACACTTCAGCCATCTTCAGCAATAATTTCACTTCAACCTTTCACCCTTTCAGCACCTTTTAACTCCAGTTTGAGCTTTAAATCCTTCAACTTTTCATTTCAGCTTAATAAATATTTCTTCAATAAAGACATTTCAGCCTTTTTTAACCATCTTCAGCCATTTTTCAGCATTTTATTTCAATCATTCAGCATGACAGCATTCACACATGCTGTTATGCAATAACAGCTTTTTCTAGTTGTGTGAATGCTTTTAAGCATTCACACTATAGTTTTCCTGTTTTTCTTTATTATTATTATTCTTCCGCCGTTTTTCGGCACGCTATAACTTCAGCTAGCTTCAGCCAATTTCAACAATTTTGGTATCAAAACGTTCAGCTCGTTCAGGAGAGGGGTGCTTGTATTCAACTTTTTGATATCTGTTCAACTTTTCAAGTTATTGATCATTTATTGATTTTCTGCTCCCATTGAAATGAATGGCATTTCAGCTCTTCAGCCTTCAACTGCTTCAAAACTTCCACCTCTTTCAACTCCTACTACTTCTACATACTTTCAGCTAGAAACACCATTCAAACTTTAAACAACTCACAAGGGATTGGGCTATTAAACTTGTATTCAACTTATTGATATCTTTTAGCATTATTGATTTGTGGCAGTTTCAAAATCAATAACTTTTAGAATGTTCACTCCACTCTCTCCCACTCTAGCCCTCACTCTAACCTTTCAGCATGTTCCACTACTCCAAACAAATTCTCATAACTCCTACAACTTTCGTCGTAGAGACATAAATTATACATCAAAACGGAGGAATTTTAGTTGGCTTCGAATAGAACCAAGAATGACAGAGCTGGGATTTACAGATTTTTAGCTATGCCTCTCCAAGCGAGGAAAAGTCTACTTTTGCTCCCATAGACTTCCATTAAAATCTGGATTCTAAGAGGAAAATGCATTTCTCATGTGTTTTTAACTTGTCACCATTTAAATTCTGTTCACATTACAGTAAAATAAACCACATCCCTGCGTTCCCCAGACCCTCCTGGCGCTCACGGTGAAAAAATTATTTGGATAACTCTTATAGTTTTCTTTTAATGAACAGTTGTTCAGGAGGTGCGCAAAGTGATTGGAACAGTGCAGCTCTGCTCTCTGCTTGTCAGCTAAGTGAGGGGCCGTTGTCATGACGACTCACTGACTGCTCTCAGCTGTGAGCAGCCAGCTGACCTTTCACCTAATTCATTCAGTTTTATTGATCCAGATCATGGACTTCTCACCTGGTTTTGGCCTCCTATTGAGTCCAGGCATGTCCCTCTGTCCTCTTCTCCTGTCTCCTCCTTGTCCTTCACATTACAACAGGCCACATGTCCTCCTCTATCTCTCCTCCTCTGTCTGTCCTCTCATCATGTCCTTTGCTGCTCACTTACATGATGGACTGTGGTTCAGCTGCCAATTCAACTCTGTTTCAGCTCTTTCTGCCTTTTACAATCATTTCTTCTACATTCAACCAGTACAGCACCTTTAACATTCACTTTCAGCTTTAAATCCTTTAACTGTTGACTTCAGCTTCATGATTACTTCAGCTGGTGCTTCAGCAAGCAGACTTCAGCCATTTACAGCTATGTTTGACTATCTTAAGCACATTTCAGTTCAACTTTCCACCATTTTAACTACATTTAAACAGCAATTTGTGCTTTAAATTGTTGAACTCTTCATTTCAACTTCATATATACTGCGTCATCAACCATATCTCAGCTCTTTTCAGCCATCTTCAGCAATCTTAAGCACATTTCACTTTAACCTTTCACCCTTTCAGCACCTTTTAACTCCCCTTTGAGCTTTAAATACTTAAACTTTTCACTTCAGCTTAATAAATACTTCTTCAAAAGTCACATTTCAGCTATCTTTCACTATCTTCAGCCATCTTTTCAGCATTTCAGTACAATCATTCAGCTTTAAATACTTTAACTATTGACTTCAGCTTCATGATTACTTCAACTGAGGCTTCAACACCCAGACTTCAGCCATTTTCAGCCATGTTGAACTGTCTTCAGCACATTTAAGTTCAGCTTTCCACCTTTTTAACTACATTTAAACACCAATTTGTGCTTTATATTGTTGAACTCTTCATTTCACCTTCATATACTTCTTCAACAACCATATTTTAGCCCTTTTCAGCCATGTTGAACTATCTTAAGCACATTTCAGTTCAGCTTTCCACCTTTTTAAGTACATTTAAACACCTGCTTGTGCTTTAAATCCTTCCAACACTTGACTTAAGCTTTATATATACTGCTTCAACAACCATATTTCAGCCCTTTTCAGCCATCTTCAGCAAACTTAAGCACATTTCAGTTCAACCTTTCAGCCTTTCAGCACCTTTTAATTCCACTTTGAGCTTTAAATCCTTCAACTTTTCACTTCAGCTTAATAAATTCTTATTCAACAGACATTTCAGCCTTTTTTAACCATCTTCAGCCACTTTTCAGCATTTTATTTCAATCATTCAGCATGACAGCATTCACACTTGCTGTTATGCTAATAACAGCATTTTCTAGTTGTGTGAATGCTTTTAAGCATTCACACAATAGTTTTCCTGTTTTTCTTTATTATTATTATTCTTCCGCCGTTTTTTCGGCACGCTATAACTTCAGCTAGCTTCAGCCAATTTCAACAATTTTGGTATCAAAACGTTCAGCTCGTTCAGGAGAGGGGTGCTTGTATTCAACTTTTTGATATCTGTTCAACTTTTCAAGTTATTGATCATTTATTGATTTTCTGCTCCCATTGAAATGAATGGCATTTCAGCTCTTCAGCCTTCAACTGCTTCAAAACTTCCACCTCTTTCAACTCCTACTACTTCTACATACTTTCAGCTAGAAACACCATTCAAACTTTAAACAACTCACAAGGGATTGGGCTATTAAACTTGTATTCAACTTTTTGATATCTTTCAGCGTTATTGATTTGTGGCAGTTTAAAAATCAATAACTTTTAGAATGTTCATTCCACTCTCTCCCACTCTAGCCCCCACTCTAACCTTTCAGCCTGTTCCACTACTCCAAACAAATTCTCATAACTCCCACACCTTTCATTGTAGAGACATAAATTATACATCAAAACGGAGGAATTTAAGTTGGCTTCGAGCAGAACCAAGAATGACAGAGCTGGGATTTACAGATCTCGAGCTATGCCTCTCCAAGCGAGGAAAAGTCTACTTTTGCTCCCATAGACTTCCATTCAAATCTGGATTCTAAGAGGAAAATGCATTTCTCATGTGTTTTTAACTTGTCACCATTTAAATTCTGTTCACATTACAGTAAAATAAACCACATCCCTGCGTTCCCCAGACCCTCCTGGCGCTCACGGCAAAAAAATTATTTGGATAACTCTCATAGTTTTCTTTTAATGAACAGTTGTTCAGGAGGTGCGCAAGTGCAGTTCTGCTCTCTGCTTGTCAGTTAAGTGAGGGGCCGTTGTCATGACGACTCACTGAGTGCTCTCAGCTGTGAGCAGGCAGCTGACCTTTCACCTAATTCATTCAGTCCTATTGATCCAGATGATGGACTTTTCACCTGGATTGGTCATCCTAATAAGTCCAGGTATGTCTCTCTGTCCCCCTCTCCTGTCTCCTCCTTCTCCTTCTCATGACAACAGGCCACATGTCCTCCTCTGTCCTTTCATCATGTCCTTTGCTGCTCACTTACATGATGGACTGTGTTTCAGCTGCCAATTCAACTCTGTTTCAGCTCTTTCTGCCTTTTACAATAATTTCTTCTACATTCAACCAGTTCAGCACCTTTAACATTCACTTTCAGCTTTAAATCCTTTAACTATTGACTTCAGCTACATGATTACTTCAGCTGGTGCTTCAGCAAGCAGACTTCAGCCATTTTCAGCCATGTTAAACTATCTTAAGCACATTTCAGTTCAACTTTCCACCATTTTAACTACATTTAAACACCTGCTTGTGCTTTAAATCCTTCCAACTATTGACTTCATCTTCATATATACTTCTTCAACAACCATAATTCAGCCCTTTTCAGCCATGTTGAACTATCTTAAGCACATTTCAGTTCAACTTTCCACCATTTTAACTACATTTAAACACCTGCTTGAGCTTTAAATCCTTCCAACTACTGACTTAAGCTTCATATAAACTGCTTCAACAACCATAATTCAGCCCTTTTCAGCCATGTTGAACTATCTTAAGCACATTTCAGTTCAACTTTCCACCATTTTAATTACATTTAAACACCTGTTTGAGCTTTAAATCCTTCCAACTACTGACTTAAGCTTCATATATACTTCTTCAACAACCATATTTCAGCCATTTTCAGCCATCTTGAGTAATCTTAAGCACATTTCAGTTCAACTTTCCACCATTTTAACTACATTTAAACACCAGTTTGAGCTTTAAATCCTTCCAACTACTGACTTAAGCTTCATATATACTTCTTCAACAACCATATTTCAGCCATTTTCAGCCATCTTCAGCGATCTTAAGCACATTTCAGTTCAGCTTTCCACCTTTTTAACTACATTTAAACACCTGCTTGTGCTTTAAATCCTTCCAACTACTGACTTAAGCTTCATATATACTTCTTCAACAACCATATTTCAGCCCTTTTCAGCCATCTTCAGCAATCTTAAGCACATTCCAGTTCAACCTTTCAGCCTTTCAGCACCTTTTAACTCCACTTTGAGCTTTAATTAAATCCTTCAACTTTTCACTTCAGCTTAATACATACTTATTCAACAAAGACATTTCAGCCTTTTTAACCATCTTCAGCCACTTTTCAGCATTTCAGTTCGATCATTCAGTTCAGCTTTTTCTATATAATATTTTAATAATATTAGGTTTAAGCTTTAAATATTTTAACTATTGACTTCAGCTTCAGCTAAACTTTTCAGTTACTTCTCTTTGGCCCTAACACACACATTTCACAAACTATAGACCAAAGTTCTTCTTCTTCTTCTTAGCTTTCAATAAGCCCATTCAGCACAGTCTCTGACCTAAACACCAATTATCTGTCTACTTTCTTACAGTGATTGATTTATAAAATTACTTTAGAGTGTTTTGGCACCTTTATCAGATTTCACTAGAACTTTAGAATTATTGAAGTCTGTTCTTTCCTTAAAAAAAAATGTTTTGGACATCTTACATAGTAATTTAGTTAAATTTAGTCTGATTCATGGAGTTCCTCTTTAGCTGCAAAGCTAAGCAAAGCCAGCTACCACTATGTTGTAGTTGTTAACCAGCCATCATCTTTCATGGCTTCAACTGATAAAATTAATTCATGGAAATCCTGAAAGGCAAAGCATTATCAGTTGTGATAGAGTAATGGCTGACTTATGTACCATAACAATATCCACACATGAATAATATACAGAGGTTTTCTGTGAAAAACCATTTAATTATTAACACAACAGTTGAAAAATCCATTTTCTTATTCACTGATGCAACTATTAACATGTGAAATGTTTAGTTTTAAAGAGAAAATCAAGGACTGAAGGGTGTTCAGGCACCTTACAATGGCTTTACTATCACACTGTAATCATCTTAATTACAGTTGTAATTGTAATAAATCTGTCTATATTACATAGAAAACATTGATAGTTAGCGGGCTGATATGTTTGAGAACTTAACTTATTTATATTTTACACTGTTTTCAATTAAGCACTGGAATTCCTGACTTCACGTGAACTCACCACAGCGTTTCTAGGCCCTCGCGCTACGCTCTCTCTTCCTCTTTTGCTGGCTTCGTCAGACGGTGAGTACACGGCATTTGTCTCTGGATTAAATTATTAATATTTGAACTATAAACAGCTGTAAACGTCCCCAGACATGTCCTGAGATGTTGATGAACTGTAAGCGAAGTAAAATCAGTCCAAGAACGACCGAAATTAATTACTATTTTAACTGTATTAATCGAAACGGACCGGAAGTACATCCATTTTGCTTCGTCACGCTAGCGGAGATTAATATCTATTGTCCCTCGGTTAAATGATTCATTTACGAACTGTAAACACGTTTAAGCATCTTCTAACATGTCCAGAGTTGTTTTTGAATGGTAAACGATGCAAAATCAGCCAAAGAATAATCGAAATTAGCCATATGAACAAGTATATTTTAACAGTCTGAAGCTAGCTAACCGTTCGCGTTGCTAACGCTAACGGCTGCTAACGGCTAATTTTAACACCATAAAAATGTCTTTAGCTTTTGTTAAACTTCAAACGAATTCAAACAAACCAATGGGCCACCAGATTTATTTATCCTTTAACCACAGTGACGAAGTTAAATGACCTGGCTAATGGCAGCAAGGGAGAAAGCAACGAAACCCGTTATTATCCCACTTATAGTAACTAGGCTTGTACAGTAAGGTAGCGATTAGCATTATGCTAACTGCTAGCTGTCTGTTAAACCTGAGCTATAGATAATTAGGTGTGTTTTGTCTGAGGGATTCATATACAGCTAACTGATAGTGCTAGCCTGTCTGGATGGACTAATCAGTCAAAAAACTGTCATTCTCACTTAAAAGGTTTAATATGCACAGCTTAAAAGTTTTTAATGTTGTAGCTGAGTTAACTGTTAAGCTGATAGGGACCAAAAGGAGAGATTAGATTTTTTTTCTCTGGTTCCATGGACGGGTATAAGGATTTTTACTGAAACCAGAATAAAGGTGAGACATACATCAGATTGACCTGGTGGAAAATTAATTCCTTGTATTTATCACTGATTTTATGTCCACATGACTTTTAACATACTACTCTACATAGAAATGAAATGACTGCTTGAGTGACTTTTTTTTTAAATTATTATTATTTATGGTCAGGTTATTATTCTGTAAGAACTTGTTTAAGTGAAACTGGTACAGTTAAACTGGACTCTTCATACAGCAGAACAGTTTGAACTGGATACTATATTTAAACTGAACTGGACTGTATCATTAAAAATGTCCTGAGAGGACCTGGTCATTATCTGGTGTTTTAGAAATTAGCTGCATTGAGGATTTTACCACAAAATAAAATGGAAATGTGGTATCATCAGTATTGTGTGTGTGTGTGTGTGTGTGTGCTGGAGTTCTGGCAGACTGACTTCTCTCCGCTCAGATAATAAACTGTTTCTCTGTTTTTCTCAGACTAGCGAGTTAAACTTCTGCTGTTTATCGACTGTTTGGTAAGTACAAACTGATTTAAAGCAGTGGTTTTCACTGGTTGTTGTCACATGGTTTAGGAAAAAATTAAAATAAATTCAGACTGAGAAATGACTTTATAATCACCAGTAAACTATTTATTAATACATATTGTAGTAGCTGCAGCTATAAAACCAGCATCAGAAGAGATTTAGTGTTTCTGAGGTTCCTGACTCTAAAACAACCAGAAGAAACCGCAGCTTTAAACATGTTCATGTCATGTTAGCAGGATTTTACAGTCATGTAAAGCAGACAGTCCAGCCTCTTCCAGTTCACAGGTGTAATTTATCAGGACATAATGAGAAGTTATCTGGTCCTCACCAGCTCTGAAAATGAAGTTAATACACCATCAGATAAAAAAATACACATCTCTAACCATGCTGTTATTTAATGAACAGAAACATTAAATCTGATGAAAAACAAGTCACATTGATCCTGTCCTGATATGTTAAACTTTAGAAATGAAAGAGTGGACTTTGTTTTACCAGGACTGTTAAATCCACTAGGTCCTGATGGCCTGAATGGAGTTAAATGTGATGGAAGAAGTGTTCAGTTTCATGGAGTAAAGCTGGATGACGTCTTCAGAGAAAAATATGTTCTGATCAGTCAGCCTGTTCATTTTGTATGTTAAGATAATTTTTTACATCCTGGTATCACAAGTAAAACTACAAACCAGTCTAGATGTGGAAAACTCAGGGTGTGTGGTGGTCAGGATGCTGGAAGCTGATCAGGTATTTTATAAAGCCAACCATCTCCAGAGAGCAGAAGATGATCTCACACAGAAAATCTCTTTTTTTATCCACATATGTTCTCCTGAATTCATCTTTCTTCTGGGAGAAATTCCTGATCCTGGATTTTAATGCCTGTATTTGGTTTGCTGTGAAAGAACCCCTATAAAATCTCAGCCAATAGAAACAGACGTAATGCTGACATCACTACCAGCTCAGAGTAACTAGACCCAGTAACCAGTAATCAGAGTAACTAACACGTGTTGACTTTACAAAGTGAGACATGACTCAGCAAATCCACCATCATGTGATCAGCCAGACTGACTCAGGCCTAAACTGTAGATTCACTTCTAAACTTAAACATGAAGATTTATCCTCTGACTCTCTGAGCTGAGCTGGTCCAGGTGATCTGCTGAAGCCAGACTCTCCTCACCTGGAGGAAACTCTGTCAGGTAACACAGACAGACCCACAATGAGACACCTGGATGAGCTTTGACTGACATTTCTGTTTCACAGCAAGCTGAAAACAAGCAGTGACAATCACAGATTACAGGTTTTTACTGAAGAAGGTTCAGTTTTAGGAGGAGAGCAGGATGTTTGTTCAGTCAGTCTGAGCAGGAACAGATCAGACGTGAAGCAGAATATACCTGGATGAAGGTGGAAGAGGAAGATAAATGATTCAGTTTTACTTTATCATCACATCAGGTGTTTGTTTTAAAAGCTGCTTTAGATTTCTGACATGAGATTTAACTAGCGGTCATACAGACATCTTCCTCCTCCGTCCAGGTGATGGTAGAGCAGCAGATTTAAACATTTCTTCTTCTCAGGTTTCTACATGTTAACACACTGTGTGCTTCCTGAACTCAGACCTGATCAGACTGGTCCAGTTCTCTGCTGCTGGCTGGATTTAACAGATATGAGGTCTCCCTCTGAGACTCTTTCAGCCATAAACACTGATTCAAGGAGCTGGATGGAGCTCTACAGTAGAACATTTCACTGATTTCTTTACTTACAATCACACAGAAGAAATGTCTGACTTTACTGGACACTAATGAAAGCATCACAGGTTTTTTCTAGAAGATTACAGACACGACTGTCCTCATCATGTCCAGTAAATAATGTCTCTGTAATGCTGCTGCATTCTGCTTCAGTGGCTCCTAAAGACACTTTGGCCTCATTTAAAGATGATGAATCCTGTTTTATTTACCAGCAAACGTGATGTTATGGTTCTCAGGGACGAGACATCAAGATGGAAAATAAAGAAAATATTCAGGTTAATTTAAGTGCAACTTCAGTTTTCTGCTGTTTGTAGAAAAATATGATTATTGATTATTGTCATGGGTTTTTAGTTAAGTCATTGTTTCCCCAACAGTACACAGTATTAAAGTTTTAAACACAAACACACCAGCAGCTACAGACCAGCAAATACAGTTTATCTTAGTAGTTGAAAAGCTGTTTTACCTCCACAGCTGTTTACCGATTTTAACCAGAACAGATGGATCTGATAACTAACCTGTCGTCTCTTTTCTCAGGCTGAGAGATTGTTGGCTGCTTCCTGTGCTTCTGCTGCGGTACGTATGATCATGTATGAAACACGCAATGTTCCTGTATTCTTACATAACTCGTATCAGACGCCTCAGAGGAGAGTCAGTAAAGTTTAGATGAGTTCCTGTAAAGTGGAGGATTGAACATCTGTAGTGGAGCTGGACAGTTTTATCATCTTTCAGTGATTGTAGGAACACAGACATGTCGGCCACCATCAGCTCATACAGTCTCGTGTTCATCTGCTCATGTCTGTTCAGTTCAGTCACATTCATGTTTCTTCTTAAACTACAGGAATGAGCTATAAACATTAATAATTAGTCCAGCAGCTTATAGAGAACCAAGCAGCTTCCACCACAGATGTTCATGTTTCACATGTAAACAGATGTTTCTCTGAGGATCCTGACATGTTCCTGGAAAGCTTTTAGTTCAGAAGATGTAGAACATCTACAGCTGTTATTTTATATCTGGACCATAAACACTTGGAGCCTCTGAGACGTGCAGCTGGTTAACATCCAGACCAGCAGACCTGGTCCTCTCAGACTGGATCCATGAACTGGAACATCCGTCGTCATTCAAGATGTTTCACAGCTGATCTGCTGCTGCTCTGCTTTCGTTCTGACCTCTGATCACTTCTGTATAGATCAGCAGCAGGACTGATGTCACCTTGTAGAAAGAGGACATGATATTTTTATCTTTGATCATGAAGCTTCCAGCCTCTGAATTGATCTTCTACCAGCAAGTTAAAGTCCAGAAAAGTCTGGATCAAAGCTCATCCTGTTGAGACCAGAGCAGAAGCAGTCAGCTGTGAGATCAGATGATCTTTTGATGGTTTCTGGCAGTGAACTAACTTCTCTGTTTCTCTTATCAGACTCCCGAGAGAACGGGTTTCAGGATTCCTGCGTGTCTGGTAAGTGTTTATAGTAGATGGAGGTTGAGTCCATCACATGACTGAATGTATGAGGGTTTCACATTTAAACCTTTTCATCCTGCTTAAGTTCATTAAATATTGTTATTGATCAGTCCTGCTGACCAGGTGAGTTCCTACATACGTGTTAATAAAAACACATCTAGAAACATTAAACTGAAGTCAGACATGAGAGACGAGCTGTTCTACATGTACATGGATCAGACCTGGTCCAGCAGCAGTGGGCGGAGTCCACCAGTATAAAGCCGACAGTTTCCAGTTGGAACTTCCTGTTAGGTCCAGTTTAATGGATTTAACGACCACAGCCAGAAAGCAGCATGTGTTCATATAATTATGACACTTTATTATGATCCGTGTGTTCCAGCTTCATCCTGGTTCCTACATTTAATAAATGAATCAGACCAATAAGCAGCTGCTGACTCTTCCTCTCAGACCACATCCAGGAGCTGAAACATGGATCATCATGTTACAGAACACCTGCAGTTCTGATGTTTTCTCTCTGCTCATTCATGATGTGTGATGGTCAGTTTAAGCTCTGTCATCAGTAACATGTAAACATGAAGTCTCCATCTGAGTTACTCAGCTGTTGGATCAGGAGAGAGCAGGTGAGTCCTGTCAGCCAGAGGTGGGACTGGACCAGAACAGCTGGATTGTTCTGGTCTAGAAACTGCAGTTGCTGTGTGGTGAACTTGTTTCCTGGTCTGCATGACATCAGAGAAAGTTCAGATCTACCTAGACTAGAATCTGCAGTGATCACCTGTGTTTGGTTCTGGACTGATCTGGTTCATGTAGACCAGGACTACACAGTTTGGTCCTATGAGGGCAGCAGTCCTGCAGGTTTTAAAGTCTCCCTGCTCCAACACACCTGACTGAGTTGTTGTGTTGGATCCATGTCAGTAGTCTGGTGTGTTGGAGCAGGAAACACTGAAAACCTGCAGGACTGCAGCCTTCGTAGGCCTGAACCAGCAGCCCTGATGTAGAACAAGTCAGAGGGTCTGAGTGGGTTCTACGTTTCATGATGCCATTTATTTTCACACAAACCGCTGGAAGTAGTGCTGCACAGAGATTTATTAAACTTGGTTTTTCTTTCAGCTTTCTCTTCATTTGAAGATCTTGGATGTAATTTTATATTTTATGTGTAATGTGGATGATTGATCATCTGCAGCCTTCAGTCATTACAGACCTGTTACTAAACCCACAGCTTAATAAACCTAGATGGACTTAGTTTCATGTGGCCTTTCTCAAACTAAAACAAGGAATGAGAAATATGATTTTGCCAGATAATATATACAGAAAAAAGTGCAAAACAACTTTCAGAACATTTATATAAAGATGTTTGTTAGAATCCTGATGCTAGTGAACCAAAGCTGCCTTTAAAAAACTACCCATTCTGATCTTACTGCAAACAGTTTTACAGGAAAATTAGTGATTTTTTTAATAAGGAGACTTTGTTTTATATTTAAGATAGTTAAAGCGTCTCCAGATTAGATTGTGTTTCATTGAGTTGAGTTAAACAATGTCTAATCAATGTTTTCTGTGTCCTTCAGGTGTCCTGTGTCCTCCACCTCTCTTCCCCTCCCCATCTACCTCTATCATTATTGGACGCTCTATCTTTCCTGTCACTCTAGTGCATATCTATCTAATTATTGGACTCTATCTTGTATCCCATCTATCCCTGCTCTATCTAGGGCAACAAGGCCCACCCTCTATCTTGTATCCCATCTATCCCTGCTCTATCTAGGGCAACAAGGCCCACCCTCTATCTTGTATCCCATCTATCCCTGCTCTATCTAGGGCAACAAGGCCCACCCTCTATCTTGTATCCCATCTATCCCTGCTCTATCTAGGGCAACAAGGCCCACCCTCTGTCTTGTATCCCATCTATCCCTGATCTGTCTAGGGCAACAAGGCCCACCACACATGAAACCTGTTTTTGAACCTTTTTACAAGAATTGATTGTTTGGAGATTGATTACAAGAAACTTGATATCTTATCTTCTGTCTTATTGGACTCTATTTTTGGACTTTCTGATATTTGCATATAAACTCTCAGCAGTGTAGAATTCCTGGTGAGATCTATCTGTTCTAATCCTGAGAGCATCTCCGCCCTCACGCTCTATCTCTCCGCTGTTCTGTCCTATCCTGCACCCTTGCACTTAGAATTGGAAACAACTAATTTAACTAGAAAGCATTGCTATACATCATATACATTCAGATCTGACAAACATTTAACATTCAGTGAACCAAAGAAAAAGAACATTATTTTAAATAATATTCTGTACAAATTTACTACATACACAGAAAATTTGGATTGACTTCAGAGATATTCCATACTTTATCATTTTGTTCATTTGATAGAGATCAGCTGTACTTATTGATCTCCAAGTAACACATCTTTAATACAGCACTTAATACAGTAATTTATAGTTCACTGTTGAGACAAATCTACAAAAATCCTAATTGGATTATAGTAAAATCCAGAGCACTGTCATTTATCTCAGTTTGTTGCTGATCCTTATTCTGGACTAACTGAAGGTTTGTGAGCTGTAAGTATTTGTGCTGCACACAGTTAAAGTTTATTTGTGTTAAAATATATAAATAAAAGTAAAAGATAACCACTAGACGTTCCTGGAGTGTGTTTATTTCCAGAGAATCAGCTCCTGTGCAGCTGCCACTGAACTCACTGCAGGTTTGTTAACGTCTTGCTATAAAAGACCACATCCAGCATTGGAGAAGCAGTCTGCTGTCTGTCCTGAGCTGAACTGACGAGGAGAGGAAGCCAGAGACCAGAAGCCATCTTCGTCCCGCCACTGTCACTGCTGGTGCTGCGTTCCAGATTTGCGTCATAAAAGTCGATATAAAACAGTCACAGATCTGACTAGAGCTTAGTGTCATATCTAAAACATTATTAAATTCATACAGTTCTATCTATTGGCAAAACTAAGAGTAGCATAAAACCAAAGAAGTAATCTGGTGTAACATCTGACGTAACTGATCTCTATATATTTCTGGGTATTAATTCTTTGTAAAACCTCTCCTAGTAAAAGTTACCGGTTTAGTTTAACAGATTCTAGCTTATTCATCTAATTCAGAATAATTTTTTAAGATTTAAGGACAAAGAACTTGGTTAATTTACAGTTTGAACAGTAAATATTTTGGGGTGTTCTTGCAGTGATTACATTTCCCTTTAAGAGTTGGTGCATATCAGATTATTTTCAAGTGAAAACCTAGTTGATTATTCACACCCATAAACTTTATAACACAACTGTTTTAATAGTTTTGGGTCAACTGATAAAATACTAGCCGACTGTGAAGCCTAAACATTATATTTACTGGTATAATTTTTGAATAAATACTGAGAGAAACCTTTCAGTATATTGCAAGTAGCACAAGCGTTTGAAAATAAAACCTGAATATTTACTTGTCTTAAATTTGTGGATTTGAAGAACAACAATGCCAAGACGTAACCAGAAGTCTCAAGCTCAGAAACGCAGATGGAAGGAGCAGAAAGAAGGAAAAGGTGAACAAGCAGGTATCACTTCTCAGAGCACCAACCAGGTAAACGTGTCTGTGCCATCCACTGAGAGATCTTCACCTGCCACTCTGGTTCCTGATGGAAATACAGGTATGAACGGATCACAAAGCAATGCTCCCAGTGTATCACACGTCTCAGCTACACAGCAGATAAATCAGACACAGCCACAGATTTCTTATGCTGACATGGTAAAGAGAGGAAATCCCAGAAATAATACGCCTGTTGTAGAGTCTTCTAGTGCTCAGCAAATAAACAGCAGACATCAGACCAGTTCCTCCACTTCAGCACCAGCTTCTGATGGTAAAACTGTCATGAATACTCCCCAGCATGATGCTTCTAAACACCAGGTAAACCAGAGTGTACCACCGGTATCTTATGCTGACGTTCTGAAGAGAGGACTTGATGCAGCTGGACCATCTCATGAACGCAGAGTAAACGTGGAACCTCAACCATCTGTGACACGAGTGTGTGCTCCAAGGAGTCAGGATTCAGTCAGATATGGAGTTAAATCTAGAAACAAACAATGTGTAGCAAACAGTTTGATGTTTCTGTCGTTTCTCCATGAGGATGAAAACATTACCAGAGCAGATCTTCAACGTGTTTTGGATAAAGGTGATGGACTGTACCGACAGATCATACAGAGGTTTCCTGGTAATGCCTATCTTGCTACAGATGAATTACCTGAACAAGTAAAAGCACGAAAGACTAAATACCACGTAGACCTGACTCAGCCATCTTATTATGGGAACTTTGGAGGTGTATGTGGTCTTCAGAGTCTTGAGACCGGACTGAGCCGTTTGTCTTCAGATATACAGTATGCAGTGCTCATCATGGGCGGGTTATCGATTGCAGTTTTTCGAACTACTGATGGTCGTTTCGGCTTTTTTGACCCACATCGAAGAACCAAACATGGACTGCCAGTACCACCAGGAATTTACAACATTGGGAGCGCTATAATGCTGATATTTACACGTCTGACTGACCTGATCAACCGGATCAAATTAATCTATAATAGATTTCACATGCCATTACATCGTGAATATGAGCTCAAGCCCCTGTCGTTTTACATGGAAAACTCATCCAGCCTGGAAAATGCTGAACCAGACAGAGAAAGCAGACCAACACCTGTTGATACACCAACTTTGGTGCATGAAACTGTGGATGAATCAGACACATGTACAGCCATTGATCAGTCTGAGAACATTTATACAAACACTCACATTAAAGCTGTTGAACAACCTGACACTGAGGTGGGATCTTTTCCAACACAGGACTGTCTTTCAAAAGAATCAACCGTGACAGCTCAAGTATTGATCCCCATCACTGAGATTTCTACTGATGTAGCGAATAGATCCAGTGAACCTGTGACACAATCTCCTGTTATGTGTGTTGAACCAGAACAGAGTGACATTACTTCATTTTCAGCTAGTGCTACCATTCATTGTGAAACAAATGTTTCTTCCAAAATCATAAACAGACCTGGTAAAGATTGTTCTGATGCTGCACTGTTACAAATTTCCTGTAAATTGTCAAAATTTTCTAAACACAAAAGAAGAAAAATGAAAAGGAGACTATTAATTACAGAAAAACTGAGACAACAAAAAGTTGATAAAAATCAGAAAGAGAGGCAACTATATTTTTCTAATGAACTGTATAGAGCTAAGAAAAAATGTTATTCTACCAAGAGATATCAAAACACTAACATTAGACAGAAGAAAACTCAGTACATTAGAAATCAATATAAACATAATCCTGAATTTAGAGAGAAACAAAGATCATTTATCAGAAATTCTTACAGACTAAATGAGGTGTTTCAACACAAACAAAAAACATATATCAGAAGTCGTTACAGACAAAGTAACGAATTTCGAGACAGTCAGAAAACCTATATTACCCAACGTTATGAAAATGACAGATTATTCAGACTCAGACACAAACAAGTGATGAAACAACTGATGAGAGACAGATACAATAACAATCATTCTTTTAGAGTGATGCATAAGATCAGATGTGCTATGAATGTAAAAAGAAAATACAGACGAATGAACAGACAAACTCACAATGTAGAAACTGAACCAGAGACCAGAATAAATCAGATCGTAGAGCAGAACCAGAGTGAGCCAGAGAACAGTTTGATCAATGAAGCAATATCTGTTTTCAGATCAAACATAAAAGCAGGTCCCACCTTTGTTTGTTCTTCATGTGAAAAAGCATCTTTTCCCAACCAAGTCAAAGTTTGCAAAAGATCAAATTATAAGAAAAATCCAGAAGTAGTTGCACAATGCCTGACAGGAAAGTATGTACATGTTTGTGATGAATCCTGTATAAATGAGCAGTGCTCTGTGCCCAATGAGAGAAAGAAAGAGTGGGTTTGTCACACATGCCATGAACATCTTAAAAAAGGAAACATGCCAAGACTTTCTGCAGCAAATAACCTTCAACTCCGTAAGATTCCACCTGAACTGTGTGATCTAAACATCTTGGAGAGACATCTGATAGCAAAGTGCATACCGTTTGCCAAGATCATTCCTCTTCCTAAAGGCAGACAAAGACTCATACGTGGAAATGTGGTGTGTGTTCCATCAGAAGTTAATGAGACAATTAACATGCTACCTAGACTACGTTCTGAGTCTCAAGTTTTACGAGTAAAACTGAAAAGACGTCTGTCTTATAAAGGCCACCAGCTCTTTCAGTCTGTCACCTGGTCCAAACTTGTTCAAGCACTTCTCAAGCTGAAGCAGGTCCATCCCCAGTATCAGGATATTACTATCCGAGACGAAGCTGAACTCTGTGATCCAACACTTCCTGATGCAGACGATGATGATGATGATGATGATGTAAGCATGGGAGAGGATGACTATGATGAAGCTGATTTGCTGGAGATTGACATGATTGAGAAAGATGCACTGTGTGATGCAGAAAATGAGCCTCAAAGTGATCAGGACATGCAGAGTGACACTGAAGCGGAACACAGAGATGATGCAGAACCAGATGAGCTGCCAAATGGAGGTTTTGCTATAGAATCGTGTCTTCAGCCTGTTGACATATCAGATGAGATTCTCGGTTACACCGATAGCATCTACTGTGTTGCTCCAGCAGAAAGAAATGATCCAGTCAGCTTTTTCAAAACACCTAAACTCGAAGCCATAGCGTTTCCCTGCCAATTTCCTACGGGTCAGAACACCATAGATGAAGCTCGAGAAACATATGTCACACCTAGTGGATATTTCAAGTCCAGACTTTTCCACATTGATGAGCGGTTTGCTAGAGATCCTAATTATCTGTTCTTTGCACAATTTGTCACTGAAATTCACTTGGCCAATTCCAGCATGATGGTACAGTTAAGAAAAGGAAAAACAAAAACCAGAGATGGAAGAGAAATAAACTCAGCCATGTTACAGGACAGAACAGAAGTTCAGAAGCTGGTGAGAAATAAAGATGCAGTCAGATTCATGATCCCACTAAGAGGAACTCCTGCATACTGGGAAAGAACCTCCAAAGACCTTTTTGCCATGATCAGACAGTTGGGAACTCCTACGTTCTTTCTGACTTTTTCTGCTGCTGAATTCAGATGGCCTGAAGTGATAACAGCTATAAAGAGACAGCAAGGTGAACACGTAGATTTTGAAGCTCTAAACTGGTCAGAAAAAAGTGAAATTCTCAGATCCAACCCTGTCACATCCATGCGTATGTTTGATAAGCGCATTGAAGCACTGTTCAGAGACCTGCTTCTCTCTCCTTCACAACCTCTGGGAGAAATTATCGATTTTTTCTACAGACTAGAGTTCCAACACAGAGGAAGTCCACACATACATGGTCTCGTCTGGGTAAAGGATGCTGTAGAACTTGATGTGAATGATGATCAAACTATCTGTGATTTCATTGATAAATACATCTCAGCCCAGCTGCCTGACCCAGACACACAACCTGAACTGTACAGGAAAGTGAGTGAGCTCCAGAAACACAGTAGGAACCACACAAGAACCTGTTTCAAGAGTGTAAACTCTGGTTGTCGGTTTGGTTTTCCAAAGCCGCCCTGCAGAAAAACCATGATTGTGAGACCTGATGAAGAAGGAGACATTAACGCTGCCAAAGAGAAACTGAAGCCTCTCATGGACCTGCTTAATGAACCTGAAATTGCTTCCTTGACTTTACAACAGATCCTGGTTCGTTGCAACCTGACGCTGCAAGAATATGAAGGATGTCTTCATTTGATGAACAAAAAGATTGCCGTCCACCTGAAACGTGATCCCAAAGACTGCTGGATTAATGGTTACAACCCACATCTGCTGAAAGCTTGGGATGCTAACATTGACGTTTCATATATTGTCAATGCTTATTCCTGTGTGGAGTATCTCTGTAAATATATTACAAAACAGGAGACAAATCTTTCAAACTACTTGACAGATATGTTACAGAACGCAGACAGAGATCATGTCAATGAGTGTGATGAGATGCGAGCCGTCATGCAAGCTTACTCAAAGAAAAGAGAAGTCAGTGCTCAGGAGTGTGTGACTCGTGCATGTGGAATAAAAATGAAAAAGTCTTCACGAAGCACAATTTTTGTTCCCACAGAAGAAAACTGCTGTAAAATGAGTCGTTCTATAGCATTCTTGGAGGAAATTCCACCAGAATCTTGTGACGTCTGGATGACAAGTTTGAATGACAAGTACAAAGCCAGACCAGAGAGACCAGAGTATGAGGAGATGTGCTTGGCTGATTTTGCTGCTAACTGCAGATTTGTCAAGAGTGAAAATGCTAAAAAGGACGATGTCTTTCCACTGCTCAATGGACTAGGATATGTTCAACAGCGTAAAAATGATAAACCAGCTATCATCAGATATTACCACTGTTCAAAGGAAAAGCATCCTGAAGAATTTCATGAGAGATTACTGAGACTGTACCTTCCTCACAGATCAGAGCAGGAATTAAAAAGAAACTTTCCTACATATCAGTCTTTCTACTCTTCTGGATGGGTGGTGCTACCCGGATCAAACCATTCTGTCTATGTGAAGAACATTGTCAAACACAACAGAGACAAGTACGAGAAACACAGTGAGGCCATTGAAGAAGCACTGGAGGAGTTTGGGGAGAACAGAAACGTTGTGATCGATGAATGGTGTAATCTCGCTCCAGAATCTGAAGTTGTGAGGTTGGATTGTGATGAAGACCTGCTGGTAAGAGAGCTAATCAATGAAAATGAGCAGGAAAATGTTCCTGACCTTTGTCCTCAGTCTGATGCTGCAACAGAACTCAGTGCAATCAGACAAGCCCCTGCCATTGATCCAACTGTTCTCAGACAAATGTATCAGAACCTGAACCAGAAGCAGGCCTGTGTGTTCTACGCAATCAGAGACTGGTGCATGAAACGTGTCTGTTCTGTCAATCAAGAGCCATTTTTCTTCTATGTAAACGGTGGTGCAGGAACAGGAAAGTCACATCTGATTAAATGCATTCACTCAGAAGCATCAAAGATACTGAGCAGACTGCCGAGACATGCAGAGGAAGCCGACATATCGAGCCCTACTGTTTTTCTCACTGCATTTACGGGAACTGCAGCTTTCGGGATTGGTGGAACAACGTTGCATTCTCTCCTTCGCTTGCCTCGCAGTTTAAAACCTCCCATTCAAGGACTTGGCAATAAACTGGATGAAGTCAGAGCTGAACTGTACAATGCTGAGATCATTATCATTGATGAGATTTCTATGGTTTCCAAGCAGCTTTTTGCTTATGTGGATGCCAGACTGAAACAGATCAAGGGTAATAACAGACCTTTTGGAGGAATGTCAGTCCTAGCTGTTGGAGATTTTTATCAGCTGCCACCAGTACGACAGTCTAAACCTCTCTGTGTGCACGACCCATCTGAGATTGACCTATGGCAGGAACATTTTCAGATGATCACCCTGACTGAGATCATGCGTCAGAAAGATGATGTTGCCTTTGCAGAAATGCTGAACAGGATTCGAGTGAAGGAGAAAGATGAGGAACTGTCTGAGTCTGACAGAGAATTGCTGACACAAGCCATCACTAAACCAGAACTTTGTTCCACCGATGTTCTGCACATTTTCCCCACAAATAAGTTGGTTGAAGATCACAACTCAGCAACGCTGTCTCGGTTATTTTCTGACATCATCACTATTGATGCAGACGACTTCCAGAAAGATTCTCGATCAGAAAGAATGACACGGCAAGACAAACCCAGCAAAGGAGGACGCAATGATTTACCTGACACCTTGAAACTTGCGGAAGGAGCTCGTGTCATGCTCACCAGAAACATTGACATACAGAAAGGATTGGTGAATGGTGCCTTTGGTACTCTGATGAAGGTGATTACTTCTGAGACGAATCAACGCATCACAAAGCTTGGGCTGAGAATGGACAGTCAAACAGCTGGAAGACGTAGTGGACCTGCAGGATCTGACGATCTGGTTTACGTGGAGAGAGCAGAGGATACTGTGAAACAGAAAGGAGTGGTACGTAGACAGTTCCCCGTAAAGCTGGCCTTTTCTTGTACCGTGCATAAAACTCAAGGCTTAACGACACATGCAGCTGTAGTTTCCTTGAAGAAGATCTTTGAAGCAGGCATGGCTTATGTGGCTCTAAGCAGGGTGACTTCTCTCAGCGGACTCTATCTGTTGGACTTGGATGAGAAGAAAATCTACGCCAACCCTGAAGTTACTGCAGCCATCCAGACCATGAGACAAGCCAGTGTGGATGACATGATGCCTCTTCTTCCTCTGAGAGAAACCGTAAGCAGGCCTGACACTCTGACCGTCGTCCATCACAACACAGAGGGACTGCCATCTCACATCGATGACATCAAGAGACATCATGAACTGTGTCTGGCCGATGTACTGTGTCTAACCGAATCTCACCTGCAGGGCTCCTTTGTTGCAGACACTCTTCAGCTGGATGGATTCACCTTGTACAAGCGTAACAGACACGTGTCGTACACAAACCTTCCGCAGATGGCCAG
The DNA here is from genome assembly GCF_017639745.1 of Melanotaenia boesemani. Classification (NCBI taxonomy): domain Eukaryota; kingdom Metazoa; phylum Chordata; class Actinopteri; order Atheriniformes; family Melanotaeniidae; genus Melanotaenia; species Melanotaenia boesemani. Next base: position 10,321,002 of record NC_055683.1, on the reverse strand, counting down.
CAGATGTGGCGGTGGAGTTGCTGTTTATGTGCGAAACCACATTCAGGTGCATGAGAAACAGTATTTGCATAATGTGACTGATCTTGAGTTTGTAGTTCTGAAGGTTGAGGCTCCAGTCCAGGCACTGATCGCAGCGGTGTACAGACCCCCCAGCTACAGTTTGAGGCGCTTCCTGGAAAACATGGTAAGCCTTCTGGATGCACTGGAGACGATGGACTGTCACCCTGTAATTGTTTGCGGCGACTTCAATGAGAATCAGGTACCCACTTCTCCCAAGCCCATTTTGGAGCTGTTCCAGTCTAAAGGTTATACACAGCTGATCACATCTGCCACCACAGACAAGAACACACTCCTCGATCTGGTTTTCATTTCCCAGCCACAGCAGATTCTCCATTCTGGTGTCATGAGGACGTACTGGAGCTACCATAACCCGGTGTTCTGCATCGTTTCCACCAGTGAACCATGAACATGTCTGGTGAGTTTTAAAGACGACGTTCATTTGAAAAACACTTTACTTTGTATTTTGGTGTACAGATCAGTGAAAAGTGTGCAAAAATTTAATAAATCATGAATACAGAGAAATCATGGTACAGAGAAATTATGGAAACAGAAATAATAGTACAGAATATTTATGGAAACAGAAATAATGGTACAGAATTTTGATGGATAGAGAATTAATGGTACAGAACCTTTATGGATAGAGAATTAATGGTAGAAAATAATTATGGAAATAGATTTTTGGCCTGTGCATTTACCTGGGTGGGTTGGGTTTGGGTTGGTAAATGCACAGGCCAAACATGGTAAGCCTTCTGGATGCAGAAGAATTCCCATGCAGTGCAGCGGCTGGTTTTGTACAAACCAGCCGCTGCACCTCATGGTACGCAGCTGTACTGCAGCAACTGCAGCACAGTTGCTGGTTTTTCATATACCAGCAACTGTTTGCAGCATCCAGAAGGCTTACCATGCAGTACAGCTGCTGGTTTGTATACATCCAGCAGCTGGACTAAAGCTGTTCAAAATAACTACATCAACACACCAGAAAGCATGAGCTTTCTGGTGTATTGATATACCAGCTGATACCCACAGGGTGCAGGGCATGGTGGGTTGGGGGTGGGGTGGGCAGTCAAAGGAACCATCACTGATTTATTCAGCTATTCACAGTTTCACTGCACTATTTGTGTGTACTTAGAGCTGAATGGGCAAACCTTTGACACGAGGATGTTTTTACCGGCAGAAAAGATGTTTTTGTTTAGAAGTTTCTTTTTTAGACGTGTGTACTCCAGACAGGAGACATGTTCTCCTGTGTCCTCTGTGACAACTTCATCCAGCACAACCATCTGCAGAAGATCTACACCATCACACTTCTACATCATCTTCATGAACTATTGGTGCAAACAAGAGACACCACTGCTGGACCACACAGAGAAGTCTTCTACATGCTGCCATCCCAGTCTTTCTTCAAGTAGGTGATGAAATGTCACCTGTGAAGCTTCACCTGACCACCTGACTGGGCCTGAGAAAGATCATTGACATCATGCTGCCATGCTGCACACCAACAACAGAGGAAGCAAGACTTTACGGAACTAAGAGACTCCTCCTCCTCCTGCCAGTGACCTGGGTTCCTCACAGTAGAAGAAAAGGTAATGAAATTATTCATTATTATTGTAATTAATATATATTCATCCATGTTGTTGATTACAGCGTCTAAGACCATTTGCTTTGTGTTTATCAGCTCGTCCTCTGCTGTGAGTCCACCATCGACCCTGATCATCAATACTGTCATCAAAACTCCCAAAGCATCTGGGTGTGAAACTGCACTGGCCAGGAGAAGACTGGACCTGCAGCACATTTAAGGTATATATTTATCATGTGCTATGCAGGCTTTCAGCTGGTGGTCTTAGATGAATTGAGTTAATACCAAAATGTGTTTATCCATTTCTTTTCCTCAGGACCAGTTCCATGTTCATGCCTGCATGACACCAGCTCTTAAAAAGAGTAACCTGTGCTGACTCTTGAGTCAGAGACCAGCCATGTTGCTGCAGGGAAACGTTGCTGAGGACCAGTCAACGTTTCTGGACTAACTTCCTCTCATCTGTGTAGCAAAAGGCCTTCTCAGTAAGACTCAACCTTCCTGTGTGCAGCAGAGACTGAACTGGTCCATGGAGGCAGCAGATGATCAGCCTCTGGAAAAGGAAACCATCACATGGTGATCACACCGTACATCTCCACTGTGACAACATGTTCTCAGACTGTCTAGTCTGCACCACCACACTGGACCACCACCAAAACAAAACTGAACTCAGCTCACACCATCCATCTTTGTAAAGATTATATTTTATAGTATAGTTCCATATTATTTATAGTTAAAGAATTAGTTTTGCAGTAATAATAGTAATGAAAGAATCACAATAACTGCCAATTATAATAAAATAATTATTTAATTAAGCATATTTATAACATAAATTAAAAGTTAATATTTGCCAAGTGAATTCAATTAAATTAAAAACCAATTAATCCCCTGAAAGGAAATTATAATGTTGTAAAGGTTTTAGCTTTCCCTTTTCTGTTAGCTTCCTCTTTGGTTCCTTTGACTGCCCACCCACCCGAAGACACTCTGTTTATCTTCAGAGTGTGTTGGGGTGTGAACAATTGTCCATATTCCGTATATTCATATGGAATATATAAGATGTATATATTTACATATATATGTGTCTGTATGTGTATGTGTATATACATATTTACAGTATTTTGTGTCAGTTGCTATTATTGTATATTATAAGAATAATAGATATGTTTATAATTATCATTACAAATGATTATTACAGTACAGTAATTATACTGATTATTTGTAGAAAGCATCCAGCAGGACTCACACATACATATGTTAATCTTTGGATGCTGTCTGTGCCTAATATTTAGGCCTTAACAATAATAAATTGCCTAAATGAAATAGGACATTGCAATGCCATTTCAAAATTTGGCATTTTCCACCATAAAGACTGCAAATGCAGCTAACAGCAGGTCCACAATTCAGTTAACCACCACAGCATCACAGTGTTGAAGCTGAAGAGACGGCCAAGCTAGCAAAGCCTGGAACATGTTTGTGTGAGTCCTGCTCAAGTGTGGGGTATCTGCTGGTATGTAGGTAGAAAACACATATATACACTTAACCTGGACTAATATAGACCCCAGTTAGAGACAAACATCATATAAAGAATATAATGTGACCAAATATATTGACAATGATCCTCAGGGTGTTCAAAGTAGTTCTGAAATGCCCACAACTACTGAGGAGGTCACACAGGCCACATCCAGAGATGTGAGTCGTCTTGTAGTTTTACGTTCAACCTGGGGTAACTCAGGTTATGTGTTCATAGATTTCACTAATAATATCATTATCTGCAGTGGGGCTGGGTCTATGAAAGACTGTGTGTACCCACATCGAAGCACAAAAGAAAAGTCTGATGGGATGTGGCTCCACATATCCATTTAAACTGTGATTTTTTTTATTACTATTAATGCCCAACAAAGGGTCATGTTTGTTTGAGTGTGTGCTATTAATAGCTTTTTGATTTTCCAATGTTTTATTCCATATAATTGCTGGCATTTAATATGATTACGTTTATCAAACAAAGCCAGTGCTTTCTTTAGGGTGGAGAATTCTCCTTTTTTTTTGTTTGTTTGTTTTGTTTAGTTAGATTCTCCTACTATTTTATTTACATTTTTTAATATATCTGTTAAACTGTATTGTACTTGTGAATGTTTCAGTCATAATGTTAATATAAATTATATTTGCTTTGGATATTGCCACATTTTCTTGGAGAAAATGTTTAAAATCTGTGCTGTAATTGCAGATGTTCTGCTTTCTTTGTTAAAATGGCTATTTTTTTTCTAATAGTGATATTACTTTGATGTGTTATATTTATTCAATCTGAAATGTTATCAAACTCTGGTTAATCTAAAAAGTCTAATTTGTTCCATTGTTATAAAATTAATTTCTGCCACATTTATTTTTCAAATTGTCATTCATGTTACTACATTTACATGTTATTGAGTTTCAATGTAATCTATGGCTTCCTTGATTAAAAATGTCTAACTTCTACTTATACAAACTCCACTGATCTGCTTTGTAGAAAGAATAATAAAAATGCACATTTTGAATATTGTCAGACTGAGTTTGAGATTATTCTCCTATTGAATTAAACTTAATTACTACTTGTGCTAAGACTTCAGCAGAAGGTTTCAGGTTTTGAGCTTTAAAGACTAATAGTGTTAACTTCAGCTGCATAAATACTTTGTCAACTAGCAGATTGCACCTGTCTTCAAACCTCTTCAACTATATTAAGCACATTTAAGTTAAACTTTTCATCGTTTCATCATATTTTCTCACCAGTGTCAGCTTTTCTTTTGCTTTTTACAATGATTTATTCCACTTTTCACCACTTCAGACCCTTAAAACTGAGAATCATGTAGTTCAAGTATAACTTCATTTGAAATATATCCAAACAATCTTTAACAACCACATTTCAGCACTCTATCTGTCCGATCTGTTGTTTCCTTCAGCACCATGGACAGCAGCACTGTTTGTCTGTTGTGAGCGTTCACACACCTCCTGACAGCACCATGGACAGCGGCGGTTTTTGGACTTCAACCTTTCAACCTTTTAAATTCCAGTTAGAGCTATAAATACTTAAACAATTAATTTCAGCTTAATAAATACTTTTCAAAAGTCACATTTCAGCTATCTTTCACTATCTTCAGCCATCTTTTCAGCATTTTATTTCAATCATTCAGCATGACAGCATTCACACATGCTGTTATGCAATAACAGCTTTTTCTAGTTGTGTGAATGCCGTGAGGCATTCACACTATAGTTTTCCTGTTTCTCTTTATTATTATTATTATTATTATTATTATTATTCCACCGTTTTTTCGGCACGTTTCACATTGAGCCTAGCATTTTTAGGCCAATTTCAACAATTTTGGTATCAAAATGTCCAGCTCGTTCAGGAGATGTGTGCTCTATGACTTTTGGCATATATGTTCAACTTTTCAAGTTATTGATCATTTATTGATCTTCAGCTCCCATTGAAATGAATAGGCATTTCAGCTCTTCAGCCTTCAACTGCTTCAAAACTTTCACCTCTTTCAGCTCTTATAACTTCAGCATACTTTCAGCTAGAAACACCATTCAAACTTTAAACAACTCACAAGGGATTGGGCTATTAAACTTCTATTCAACTTTTTGATATCTTTTAGCGTTATTGATTTATGGCAGTTTAAAAATCAATAACTTTTAGAATGTTCACTCCACTCTCTCCCACTCTAGCCCTCACTCTAACCTTTCAGCCTGTTCCACTACTCCAAACAAATTCTCATAACTCCTACAACTTTCATCGTAGAGACATAAATTATACATCAAAACGGAGGAATTTTAGTTGGCTTCGAAGAGAACCAAGAATGACAGAGCTGGGATTTACAGATCTCGAGCTATGCCTCTCCAAGCGAGGAAAAGTCTACTTTTGCTCCCATAGACTTCCATTAAAATCTGGATTCTAAGAGGAAAATGCATTTCTCATGTGTTTTTAACTCGTCACCATTTAAATTCTGTTCACATTACAGTAAAATAAACCACAATCCCTGCGTTCCCCAGACCCTCCTGGCGCTCACGGTGAAAAAATTATTCGGATAACGCTTCATAGTTTTCTCTTAATGAACAAAGTTGTTCGGGAGGTGTGCAAAGTGATCGGAACAGTGCAGCTCTGCTCTCTGCTTGTCAGTTAAGTGAGGGGCCGTTGTCATGACGACTCACTGACTGCTCTCAGCTGTGAGCAGGCAGCTGACCTTTCACCTAATTCATTCAGTCCTTATTGATCCAGATGATGGACTTCTCACCTGGATTTGGTCATCCTAATAAGTCCAGGTATGTCTCTCTGTCCCCCTTCTCCTGTCTCCTCCTTCTCCTTCTCATGACAACAGGCCACATGTCCTCCTCTGTCTCTCCTCCTCTGTCTGTACTCTCATTCATGTCCTTTGCTGCTCACTTACATGGACTGTGGTTATGCTGCCAATTCAGCTCTGTTTCAGCTCTTTCTGCCTTTTACAATCATTTGTTCTATATTCAACCAGTTCAGCACCTTTAATATTCACTTTCAGCTGTAAATCCTTTAACTATTGACTTCAGCTTCATGATTACTTCAGCTGGTGCTTAAGGAAGCAGACTTTAGCCATTTTCAGCCATGTTGAACTGTCTTAAGCACATTTCAGTTCAGCTTTCCACCCTTTTAACTAAATTTAAACACCTGCTTGTGCTTTAAATTGTTCAACTCTTCATTTCAGCTTCATATATACTTCTTCAACAACCATATTTCAGCCCTTTTCAGCCATCTTCAGCAATCTTAAGCTCATTTCAGTTCAACCTTTCAGCACCTTTTAACTCAAGTTTGACCTTTAAATCCTTCAACTTTTCACTTCAGCTTAATAAATACTTATTCAACAAAGACATTTCAGCCTTTTTTAACCATCTTCAGCCACTTTTCAGCCATATTTTCAGCATTTCAGCACATTTCAGTTCAACTTTCCACCATTTTAACTACATTTAAACACCTGCTTGTGCTTTTAATTGTTGAACTCTTCATTTCAGCTTCATATATACTTCTTCAACAACCATATTTCAGCCTTTTTTAACCATCTTCAGCCACTTTTCAGCCACTTTTCAGCATTTTATTTCAATCATTCAGCATGACAGCATTCACACATGCTGTTATGCAATAACAGCTTTTTCTAGTGATAGAATTGTTTTTCCCTCTTCTCTGGGGTGTGAACATCGGTCGTCCGCCTACTCCTCTCGCAGCGTTCGGCCCACAGACTCCGTTCATACATCAAATTGATCGGCTCGGCCTGTAGATGTCTGCTATGACTCCTGTTGTCTGTATCTATTAAACTTTTTAAGATATCGAGGGTTGTTCGACCCACCATTTTTCCATAGGAATGAATGGGGAATCTTGGCAGAGCCTCCAAAAACATGGTCTCCTTTGAAACCTTTCTTCTCCTGCATACTTTGGGCTAGAGACTCCATTCAAAGTTTAAATCGATCACAAGGGACTGGGCTATAAATCTTCTATTCAGAATTTTGATATCTTTTATGGTTTATGAGATATGCCAGGTTAAAAATCACTAAAACTTGGATATCTGTTTCACACTCTGATTTTTCATGCTTTTTTCACTCCTCAAACAAACTCTCATAACTCCTACACCGTTTATCGTACAGACACAAATTATATATCAAAACGGAGGAAATCTTCTTGGCTACAAATGAACCCTGGATGATAATGGAGCTGGGAGCTACGGATTTTGAGCTACGCTGCTCTAAAGTCTACCTACGCCCTCCATTGAACTCCATTCTAAAGGCCTTCTGGACTCTGGGCCCAAAGTGCATTTCTCCTGTGTTTTCAACCCGCCACCATTTAAATTCTGTTCGCATTACAGTAAAATAAATTACATCCCTGCGTTCCCCAGACCCTCCTGGCGCTCACGGTGAAAAAATTATCTGGATAACTCTTATAGTTTTCTTTTAATGAACAGTTGTTCGGGAGGTGCGCAGAGTGATGAGAACAGTGCAGCTCTGGTCTCTTCTCTGTGTGCCTATCAGCTGAGGTGGGGGCCGTCGTCATGACAACTCACTGACTGCTCTCAGCTGTTAGGAGCCAGCTGACCTTTGCCCTAATCCATTCAGTTTTATTGATCCAGATCATGGACTTCTCACCTGGTTTTGGCCTCCTATTGAGTCCAGGCATGTCCCTCTGTCCTCTTCTCCTGTCTCCTCCTTGTCCATCTCATTACAACAGGCCACATGTCCTCCTCTATCTCTCCTCCTCTGTCTGTCCTCTCATCATGTCTTTTGCTGCTCATTTACATGATGGACTGTGTTTAAGCTGCCAATTCACCTCTTTTTCAGCTCTTTCTGCCTTTTACAATCATTACTTCTACATTCAACCAGTTCAGCACCTTTAATATTCACTTTCAGCTGTAAATCCTTTAACTATTTACTTCAGCTTCATGATTACTGCAGCTGGTGCTTAAGGAAGCAGACTTCGGCCATTTTCTGCCATGTTGAACTGTCTTAAGCACATTTAAGTTAAACTTTCCACCATTTTAACTACATTTAAACACCAGTTTGAGCTTTAAATCCTTCCAACTACTGACTTAAGCTTCATATATACTTCTTCAACAACCATATTTCAGCCCTTTTCAGCCATCTTCAGTAATCTTAAGCACATTTCAGTTCAACTTTCCACCATTTTAACTACATTTAAACAGCAATTTCTGCTTTAAATTGTTGAACTCTCCATTTCACCTTCATATATACTTCTTCAACAACCATGTTTCAGCTCTTTTCAACCATCTTCAGCAATCTTAAGCACATTTCAGTTCAACCTTTCAGACTTTCAGCACCCTTTAACTCCACTTTGAGCTTTAGGTCCTTCAACTTTTCACTTCAGCTTAATAAATCCTTCTTCAACAAAGACATTTCAGCCTTTTTCAACCATCTTCAGCCATTTTTCAGCATTTTATTTCAATCATTCAGCATGACAGCATTCACACATTGCTGTTATGCAATAACAGCTTTTCTAGTTGTGTGAATGCTTTCAAGCATTCACACTATAGTTTTCCTGTTTTTCTTTATTATTCTTATTATTCTTCCGCCGTTTTTCGGCACGTTATAACTTGAGCTAGCTTCAGCCGATTTCAACAATTTTGGTATCAAAACGTTCAGCTCGTTCGAGGAGAGGGGTGCTTCTATTCAAATTTTTGATATCTGTTCAACTTTTCAAGTTATTGATCATTTATTGATTTTCAGCTCCCATTGAAATGAATGGCATTTCAGCTCTTCAGCCTTCAACTGCTTCAAAACTTTCACCTCTTTCAAGCTCTTATAACTTCTAGCATACTTTCAGCTAGAAACACCATTCAAACTTTAAACAACTCACAAGGGATTGGGCTATTAAACTTCTATTCAACTTTTTGATATCTTTTAGCGTTATTGATTTATGGCAGTTTAAAAATCAATAACTTTTAGAATGTTCACTTCCACTCTCTCCCACTCTAGCCCTCACTCTAACCTTTCAGCCTGTTCCACTACTCCAAACAAATTCTCATAACTCCTACAACTTTCAGTCGTAGAGACATAAATTATACATCAAAACGGAGGAATTTTAAGTTGGCTTCGAAGAGAACCAAGAATGACAGAGCTGGGATTTACAGATCTCGAGCTATGCCTCTCCAAGCGAGGAAAAGTCTACTTTTGCTCCCATAGACTTCCATTCAAATCTGGATTCTAAGAGGAAAATGCATTTCTCATGTGTTTTCAACTCGCCACCATTTAAATTCTGTTCACATTACAGTAAAATAAACCACATCCCTGCGTTCCCCAGACCCTCCTGGCACTCACGGTGAAAAAATTATTTGGATAACTCTTATAGTTTTCTTTTAATGAACAGTTGTTCAGGAGGTGCGCAAAGTGATTGGAACAGTGCAGCTCTGCTCTCTGCTTGTCAGCTAAGTGAGGGGCCTGTTGTCATGACGACTCACTGAGCTGCTCTCAGCTGTGAGCAGCCAGCTGACCTTTGCACCTAATTCATTCAGCTTTATTGATCCAGATTCATGGACTTCTCACCTGGTTTTGGCCTCCTATTGAGTCCAGGTATGTCTCTCTGTCCTCTTCTGCCTGTCTCCTCCTTGTCCTTCTCATTACAGACAGGCCACATGTCCTCCCTCTATCTCTCCTCTGTCTGTCCTCTCATCATGTCCTTTGCTGCTCACTTACATGATGGACTGTGGTTCAGCTGCCAATTCAACTCTGTTTCAGCTCTTTCTGCCTTTTACAATGACTTTCTTCTAGCATTCAACCAGTTCAGCACCTTTAATATTCATGTTTGAAGCTTTAAATACTCTTACTTTTGACTTCAGCTTCATGACTACTTCAGCTGATGCTTCAACAAGCCAGACTTCATCCATTTTCAGCCTTGTTGAACTATCTTAAGCACATTTCACTTCAGCTTTCCTACCATTTAAACTACATTTAAACACCAGTTTGAGCTTTAATTCCTTCCAACTATTGACTTAAGCTTCATATACACTTCTTCAACAACCATATTTCAGCCCTTTTCAGCCATCTTCAGCAATCTTAAGCACATTTCAGGTCAACCTTTCAGCCTTTCAGCACCTTTTCACTCCACTTTGAGCTTTAGGTCCTTCAACTTTTCACTTCAGCTTAATAAATCCTTCTTCAACAAAGACATTTCAGCCTTTTTCAACCATCTTCAGCCACTTTTCAGCATTTTATTTCAATCATTCAGCATGACAGCATTCACACATGCTGTTATGCAATAACAGCTTTTTCTAGTGATAGAATTGTTTTTCCCTCTTCTCTGGGGTGTGAACATCGGTCGTCCGCCTACTCCTCTCGCAGCGTTCGGGCCACAGACTCCGTTCATACATCAAATCGATCGGCTCGGCCTGTAGATGTCTGCTATGACTCCTGTTGTCTGTATCTATTAAACTTTTTAAGATATCGAGGGTTGTTCGACCCACCATTTCTCCATAGGAATGAATGGGGAATCTTGGCAGAGCCTCCAAAAACATGGTCTCCTTTGAAACCTTTCTTCTCCTGCATACTTTGGGCTAGAGACTCCATTCAAAGTTTAAATCGATCACAAGGGACTGGGCTATAAATCTTCTATTCAGAATTTTGATATCTTTTATGGTTTATGAGATATGCCAGGTTAAAAATCACTAAAACTTGGATATCTGTTTCACACTCTGATTTTTCAGCTTTTTTCACTCCTCAAACAAACTCTCATAACTCCTACACCGTTTATCGTACAGACACAAATTATATATCAAAACGGAGGAAATCTTCTTGGCTACAAATGAACCCTGGATGATAATGGAGCTGGGAGCTACGGATTTTGAGCTACGCTGCTCTAAAGTCTACCTACGCCCTCCATTGAACTCCATTCTAAAGGCCTTCTGGACTCTGGGCCCAAAGTGCATTTCTCCTGTGTTTTCAACCCGCCACCATTTAAATTCTGTTCGCATTACAGTAAAATAAATTACATCCCTGCGTTCCCCAGACCCTCCTGGCGCTCACGGTGACAAAATTATCTGGATAACTCTTATAGTTTTCTTTTAATGAACAGTTGTTCGGGAGGTGCGCAGAGTGATGAGAACAGTGCAGCTCTGGTCTCTTCTCTGTGTGCCTATCAGCTGAGGTGGGGGCCGTCGTCATGACAACTCACTGACTGCTCTCAGCTGTTAGGAGCCAGCTGACCTTTGCCCTAATCCATTCAGTTTTATTGATCCAGATCATGGACTTCTCACCTGGTTTTGGCCTCCTATTGAGTCCAGGCATGTCCCTCTGTCCTCTTCTCCTGTCTCCTCCTTGTCCATCTCATTACAACAGGCCACATGTCCTCCCCTATCTCTCCTCCTCTGTCTGTCCTCTCATCATGTCCTTTGTGGCTCACTTACATGATGGACTGTGTTTAAGCTGCCAATTCACCTCCTTTTCAGCTCTTTCTGCCTTTTACAATCATTACTTCTACATTCAACCAGTTCAGCACCTTTAATATTCACTTTCAGCTGTAAATCCTTTAACTATTTACTTCAGCTTCATGATTACTGCAGCTGGTGCTTAAGGAAGCAGACTTCAGCCATTTTCAGCCATGATGAACTGTCTTAAGCACATTTAAGTTAAACTTTCCACCATTTTAACTACATTTAAACACCAGTTTGAGCTTTAAATCCTTCCAACTACTGACTTAAGCTTCATATATACTTCTTCAACAACCATATTTCAGCCCTTTCCAGCCATCTTCAGCGATCTTAAGCACATTTCAGTTCAGCTTTCCACCTTTTTAACTACATTTAAACACCTGCTTGTGCTTTAAATCCTTCCAACTATTGACTTAAGCTTCATATATACTTCTTCAACAACCATATTTCAGCCCTTTTCAGCCATCTTCAGTAATCTTAAGCACATTTCAGTTCAACTTTCCACCATTTTAACTACATTTAAACACCAGTTTGAGCTTTAAATCCTTCCAACTACTGACTTAAGCTTCATATATACTGCTTCAACAACCATATTTCAGCCCTTTTCAGCCATCTTCAGTAATCTTAAGCACATTTCAGTTCAACTTTCCACCATTTTAAGCACATTTAAACAGCAATTTGTGCTTTAAATTGTTGAACTCTTCATTTCACCTTCATATATACTTCTTCAACAACCATGTTTCAGCTCTTTTCAACCATCTTCAGCAATCTTAAGCACATTTCAGTTCAACCTTTCAGACTTTCAGCACCCTTTAACTCCACTTTCAGCTTTAAATCCTTCAACTTTTCACTTCAGCTTAATAAATACTTATTCAACAAAGAAATTTCTGCCTTTTTTAACCATCTTCAGCCACTTTTCAGCATTTTATTTCAATCATTTAGCATGACAGCATTCACACTTGCTGTTATGCAATAACAGCTTTTTCTAGTTGTGTGAATGCTTTCAAGCATTCACACTATAGTTTTCCTGTTTCTCTTTATTATTATTATTCTTCCGCCGTTTTTCGGCACGTTATAACTTCAGCTAGCTTCAGCCGATTTCAACAATTTTGGTATCAAAACGTTCAGCTCGTTCAGGAGATGTCTGCTTCTATTCAAATTTTTGATATCTGTTCAACTTTTCAAGTTATTGATCATTTATTGATATTCAGCTCCCATTGAAATGAATGGCATTTCAGCTCTTCAGCCTTCAACTCCTTCAAAACTTTCACCTCTTTCAGCTCTTATAACTTCAGCATACTTTCAGCTAGAAACACCATTCAAACTTTAAACAACTCACAAGGGATTGGGCTATTAAACTTGTATTCAACTTTTTGATATCTTTCAGCGTTATTGATTCATGGCAGCTTAAAAATCAATAACTTTTAGAATGTTCATTCCACTCTCTCCCACTCTAGCCCTCACTCTAACCTTTCAGCCTGTTCCACTACTCCAAACAAATTCTCATAACTCCCACAACTTTCATCGTAGAGACATAAATTATACATCAAAACGGAGGAATTTTAGTTGGCTTCGAGCAGAACCAAGAATGACAGAGCTGGGATTTACAGATCTCGAGCTATGCCTCTCCAAGCGAGGAAAAGTCTACTTTTGCTCCCATAGACTTCCATTCAAATCTGGATTCTAAGAGGAAAATGCATTTCTCATGTGTTTTTAACTTGTCACCATTTAAATTCTGTTCACATTACAGTAAAATAAACCACATCCCTGCGTTCCCCAGACCCTCCTGGCGCTCACGGTGTAAAAATTATTTGGATAACTCTTATAGTTTTCTTTTAATGAACAGTTGTTCAGGAGGTGCGCAAAGTGATTGGAACAGTGCAGCTCTGCTCTCTGCTTGTCAGCTAAGTGAGGGGCCGTTGTCATGACGACTCACTGACTGCTCTCAGCTGTGAGCAGCCAGCTGACCTTTCACCTAATTCATTCAGTTTTATTGATCCAGATCATGGACTTCTCATCTAGTTTTGGCCTCCTATTGAGTCTAGGCATGTCCCTCTGTCCTCTTCTCCTGTCTCCTCCTTGTCCTTCACATTACAACAGGCCACATGTCCTCCTCTATCTCTCCTCCTCTGTCTGTCCTCTCATCATGTCCTTTGCTGCTCACTTACAGGATGGACTGTGGTTCAGCTGCCAATTCACCTCTTTTTCAGCTCTTTCTGCCTTTTACAATCATTACTTCTACATTCAACCAGTTCAGCACCTTTGACATTCACTTTCAGCTTTAAATCCTTTAACTGTTGACTTCAGCTTCATGATTACTTCAGCTGGTGCTTCAGCAAGCAGACTTCAGCCATTTACAGCTATGTTTGACTATCTTAAGCACATTTCAGTTCAACTTTCCACCATTTTAACTACATTTAAACAGCAATTTGTGCTTTAAATTGTTGAACTCTTCATTTCAACTTCATATATACTGCGTCATCAACCATATCTCAGCTCTTTTCAGCCATCTTCAGCAATCTTAAGCACATTTCACTTTAACCTTTCACCCTTTCAGCACCTTTTAACTCCCCTTTGAGCTTTAAATACTTAAACTTTTCACTTCAGCTTAATAAATACTTCTTCAAAAGTCACATTTCAGCTATCTTTCACTATCTTCAGCCATCTTTTCAGCATTTCAGTACAATCATTCAGCTTTAAATACTTTAACTATTGACTTCAGCTTCATGATTACTTCAACTGAGGCTTCAACACCCAGACTTCAGCCATTTTCAGCCATGTTGAACTGTCTTCAGCACATTTAAGTTCAGCTTTCCACCTTTTTAACTACATTTAAACACCAATTTGTGCTTTATATTGTTGAACTCTTCATTTCACCTTCATATACTTCTTCAACAACCATATTTTAGCCCTTTTCAGCCATGTTGAACTATCTTAAGCACATTTCAGTTCAGCTTTCCACCTTTTTAACTACATTTAAACACCTGATTGTGCTTTAAATCCTTCCAACTATTGACTTCAGCTTCATATATACTGCTTCAACAACCATAATTCAGCCCTTTTCAGCCATGTTGAACTATCTTAAGCACATTTCAGTTCAGCTTTCCACCTTTTTAAGTACATTTAAACACCTGCTTGTGCTTTAAATCCTTCCAACACTTGACTTAAGCTTCATATATACTGCTTCAACAACCATATTTCAGCCCTTTTCAGCCATCTTCAGCAAACTTAAGCACATTTCAGTTCAACCTTTCAGCCTTTCAGCACCTTTTAATTCCACTTTGAGCTTTAAATCCTTCAACTTTTCACTTCAGCTTAATAAATTCTTATTCAACAGACATTTCAGCCTTTTTTAACCATCTTCAGCCACTTTTCAGCATTTTATTTCAATCATTCAGCATGACAGCATTCACACATGCTGTTATGCAATAACAGCTTTTTCTAGTTGTGTGAATGCCGTGAGGCATTCACACTATAGTTTTCCTGTTTCTCTTTATTATTATTATTATTATTATTATTATTATTATTCCACCGTTTTTCGGCACTTTTCACAGGCCACATTTTTTGGCCAATTTCAACAATTTTGGTATCAAAATGTCCAGCTCGTTCAGGAGATGTGTGCTATGACTTTTGGCATGTGGCAATGTTATACTGTATTTTATATGAATTTTTGAAATATGACATTTTGCCATACACATGAATGGGAAATCACTTCAGCTCATTCCAAAAACTTCACCTTCTTTCAACCTCTACTACTTCCACATACTTTCAGCTAGAAACACCATTCAAACTTTAAACAACTCACAAAGGATTGGCCTATCCTCCAATGACTGCTTTTGCCGATATGTTTTACGGTTTTGGAGTTATGGAAGTTTAAAAAACCATAACTTTTACAATCTTCACCAAAGTCACTCACGCTCTGTTACACTGTAACTTTTCAGCCTGTTCCACTACTCCAAACAAATTCTCATAACTCCTACAATTTTCATCGTAGAGACATAAATTATACATCAAAACGGAGGAATTTAAGTTGGCTTCGAGCTGAACCAAGAATGACAGAGCTGGGACTTATAGATTTGGAGCTATGCCTCTCCAAGTGAGCAAAAGTCTACTTTTCCCCCCATAGACTCCCATTCAAATCAGAGGCTGGATTCTGGTTGAAAGCGCTTTTTTCATGTGTTTTTAAATCGCCACCATTTAAATTCTGTTCCACGTAGGGACAAATAAATTACATCCCTGTGTTCCTCAGACCCTCCTGCCGCTCACGGTGAAAGAATTATTTTCATAACTGTTATGGTTTTAGGTCAGGAGCAAGGAGTTCGGGAGGTGCGCAGAGTGATTCGGCAGTTCTGCTCTGCTCTTTTCTCAGTCTGTGTGCCTGACAGTTAAGTCAGGGGCCGTCGTCATGACAACTCACAGCTGTGAGCAGCTTTCAGCAGGCTGATGACCTTTTACCTAATTCATTCAGTCCTATTGATACACATTATGGACTTTTCACCTGGATTTTGCAGTAATAATAGTAATTACAGGATAAACATGATGGACACTTATAATAAATAATTACTTAATAATACATAATTATAAAATAAATTAATATTTAATAATTGCTAAGTCAATTTAATTTAATTAAAAACGGATTCTTCCCCAGATAATAAATTATAATGTTGTAAAGGTTTTAGCTTTCTAGGTAAGTAAAATCCTGGAGAGCAAGCAGTACCAGAACCAGACTGCCCAACAGGTTTATGGTTTCTATGGTTTCTTTACTTCAACTTTACACCATTTTAACTACATTTAAACACCAGCTTGCCAGTTTTATTGAAAGTCTCCATGTAAACATTTTTGCCCATTAAGCAGGATTAGACCGCCATCTAGTGGCCGTTCTGCACATTTTCCAATCATGTTGAGAATTGCTGAAACTCTGTTTCTGCTCTTTTACAGTGATTTGGGCTACATTCAACCTGTTCAGCGCCTTTAATATTCAGTTTAAGCTTTAAATACTTTAACTATTGACATCAGCTTCATGATTACTTCAGTTGATGCCTCAGCAACCACACTTCACCCATATTCAGCCATGTTGAACCATCTTAAGCACATTTTACTTCAACTTTACACCATTTTTACTACATTTAAACACCACTTTCAGGTTTAAATCCTTCCAACTATTGACTTGGGCTTCATATATGCTTCTTCAACAACCATGTTTCAGCCCTTTTCAGCCATCTTCAGCAATCTTAAGCACATTTCAGTTCCCCTTTTCAGCCTTTCAGCTGGTTTTAACTCCAGTTTGAGCTTTAAATCCTTCAACTTTTCACTTCAGCTTAATAAATGCTTCTTCAAAAAAGACATTTCAGCCTTTTTCAACCATCTTCAGCCATCTTTCAGCATTATAGTAGAATCTTTCAGCATGAAAGGCATTCACACTTGCTGTTATGCTAATAACAGCATTTTCTAGTTGTGTGAATGCTGTTAAGCATTCACACTATAGTTTTCCTGTTTTTCTTTATTATTATTATTATTATTATTATTATTCTTCCGCCGTTTTTAGGCACCTTCCTCCTTCCGCATTTTTTGTGCTATTTCAACAATTTTGGTATCAAAACGTTCAGCTCGTTCAGGACATTCCTGCTCTGACTTTTGGTATTTATAACTTTTATACTTTTTAAAATATTTAACTTTAAACAAAAATATTTTGCCATTGAAATCAATGGAAAACGTTTCAGCTCATTCAAAAACTTCCGCTTCTTTCAACTCCTACTACTTTTACATACTTTCAGCTAGAAACACCATTCAAACTTTAAACAACTCACAATGGATTGGGCTATTTAAAAATGACTTTTTTTGCCGATATGTTTTACGGTTTTGGATTTATGGAAGTTTAAAAATCATCAAAATCTTGATTTTCAACAAAATCTCTTGTCACTCTAGCGCCCTCTAGCTTTTCAGCCTGTTCCGCCACTCAAACAAATTCTCATAACTCCTACAATTTTCATCGTAGAGACATACATTATACATCAAAACGGAGGAATTTAAGTTGGCTTCGAATAGAACCAAGCACGACAGAGCTGGGACTTATAGATTTTGAGTTACGCCTCTCCAAGCGAGCAAAAGTCAACTTTTGCTCCTATACCCTTCCATTCAAATCAGAGGCAGGATTCTGGGTCAAAGTGCATTTCTCCTCTGTTTTTAACTCGCCACCATTTAAATTCTGTTCAAAGTAGGGATGAATAAATTACATCCCTGCCTTCCTCAGACCCTCCTGGCGCTCACGGTGAAAGAATTATTTGGATATCTCCTAAAGTTTTCTGTCAGGAGCGAGGAGTTCGAGAGGTGCGCAGAGTGATTCGGCAGTTCTGCTCTGCTCTTTTCCCAGTCTGTGCCTGTCAGTTAAGTGAGGGGCTGTTGTCATGACAACTCACTGAGTGCTCTCAGCTGTTAGGAGCCAGCTGACCTTTGACCTCATACATTCAGTCTTATTGATCCAGATTATGGATTTCTCACCTGGTTTTGTCCTCCTAATGAGTCCACATATGTCTCTGTCCTCTTCTCCTGTCTCCTCCTTGTCCTTGAGGCCACATGTCCTCCTCTATCTCTCCTCCTCTGTCTGTCCTTCCATCATGTCCTTTGCTGCTCACTTATATGATTGACTGTGTTTCAGCTGCCAATTCACCTCTTTTTCAGCTCTTTCTGCCTTTTACAATCATTTGCTCTACATTCAACCAGTTCAGCACCTTTAATATTCACTTTCAGCTGTAAATCCTTTAACTATTGACTTCAGCTTCATGATTACTTCGGCTGGTGCTTCAGCAAGCAGACTTCAGCCATTTTCAGCCATGTTTCACTATCTTAAGCACATTTCAGTTCAACTTTCCACCATTTTAACTACATTTAAACACCAATTTGTGCTTTAAATGGTTGAACTCTTCATTTCAGCTTCATATATACTTCTTCAACAACCATTTTTCAGCCATCTTCAGCAATCTTTCAGCACCTTTTAACTCCACTTTGAGCTTTCATTAGTCTGTTGTGGGTGTCCACACACCTCCTGACAGCACCACGGACAGCAGCACAGTTTGCGCTTCAACCTTTCATCCTTTCAGCACCTTTAAAGTCCAGTTTGAGCTTTACATCCTTCAACTTCTCACTTCAGCTTAATAAATACTTTTCAAAAGTCCCATTTCAGCTATCTTTCACTATCTCCAGCCATCTTTTCAGCATTTTAGTTTTTTCCAATTACTTCACCTTCATGATTACTTCAGCGGATGCTTTAGCAAGCACACTTCAGCCAGTTACAGCCATGTTTGACTATCATAAGCACATTTCAGTTCAGCTTTACACCATTTTAACTACATTTAAACACCAATTTGTGCTTTAAATTGTTAAACTCTTCATTTCAGCTTTATATTTCTTTAACAACCATATTTCAGCCCTTTTCAGCCATCTTCAGCAATCATTTCACTTCAACCTTTCACCCTTTCAGCACCTTTTAACTCCAGTTTGAGCTTTAAATCCTTCAACTTTTCACTTCAGCTTAATAAATATTTCTTCAACAAAGACATTTCAGCCTTTTTTAACCATCTTCAGCCATTTTTCAGCATTTTATTTCAATCATTCAGCATGACAGCATTCACACATGCTGTTATGCAATAACAGCTTTTTCTAGTGATAGAATTGTTTTTCCCTCTTCTCTGGGGTGTGAACATCGGTCGTCCGCCTACTCCTCTCGCAGCGTTCGGCCCACAGACTCCGTTCATACATCAAATTGATCGGCTCGGCCTGTAGATGTCTGCTATGACTCCTGTTGTCTGTATCTATTAAACTTTTTAAGATATCGAGGGTTGTTCGACCCACCATTTTTCCATAGGAATGAATGGGGAATCTTGGCAGAGCCTCCAAAAACATGGTCTCCTTTGAAACCTTTCTTCTCCTGCATACTTTGGGCTAGAGACTCCATTCAAAGTTTAAATCGATCACAAGGGACTGGGCTATAAATCTTCTATTCAGAATTTTGATATCTTTTCTGGTTTATGAGATATGCCAGGTTAAAAATCACTAAAACTTGGATATCTGTTTCACACTCTGATTTTTCTGCTTTTTTCACTCCTCAAACAAACTCTCATAACTCCTACACCGTTTATCGTACAGACACAAATTATATATCAAAACGGAGGAAATCTTCTTGGCTACAAATGAACCCTGGATGATAATGGAGCTGGGAGCTACGGATTTTGAGCTACGCTGCTCTAAAGTCTACCTACGCCCTCCATTGAACTCCATTCTAAAGGCCTTCTGGACTCTGGGCCCAAAGTGCATTTCTCCTGTGTTTTCAACCCGCCACCATTTAAATTCTGTTCGCATTACAGTAAAATAAATTACATCCCTGCGTTCCCCAGACCCTCCTGGCGCTCACGGTGAAAAAATTATCTGGATAACTCTTATAGTTTTCTTTTAATGAACAGTTGTTCGGGAGGTGCGCAGAGTGATGAGAACAGTGCAGCTCTGGTCTCTTCTCTGTGTGCCTATCAGCTGAGGTGGGGGCCGTCGTCATGACAACTCACTGACTGCTCTCAGCTGTTAGGAGCCAGCTGACCTTTGCCCTAATCCATTCAGTTTTATTGATCCAGATCATGGACTTCTCACCTGGTTTTGGCCTTCTATTGAGTCCAGGCATGTCCCTCTGTCCTCTTCTCCTGTCTCCTCCTTGTCCATCTCATTACAACAGGCCACATGTCCTCCTCTATCTCTCCTCCTCTGTCTGTCCTCTCATCATGTCTTTTGCTGCTCATTTACATGATGGACTGTGTTTAAGCTGCCAATTCACCTCTTTTTCAGCTCTTTCTGCCTTTTACAATCATTACTTCTACATTCAACCAGTTCAGCACCTTTAATATTCACTTTCAGCTGTAAATCCTTTAACTATTTACTTCAGCTTCATGATTACTGCAGCTGGTGCTTAAGGAAGCAGACTTCGGCCATTTTCTGCCATGTTGAACTGTCTTAAGCACATTTCAGTTCAACTTTCCACCATTTTAACTACATTTAAACACCAATTTGTGCTTTAAATTGTTGAACTCTTCATTTCACCTTCATATACTTCTTCAACAACCATATTTTAGCCCTTTTCAGCCATGTTCAACTGTCTTAGGCACATTTCAGTTCAGCTTTCCACCTTTTTAACTACATTTAAACACCTGCTTGTGCTTCAGATCCTTCCAACTATTGACTTAAGCTTCATATATACCTCTTCAACAACCATAATTCAGCCCTTTTCAGCCATGTTGAACTATCTTAAGCACATTTCAGTTCAGCTTTCCACCTTTTTAACTACATTTAAACACCTGATTGTGCTTTAAATCCTTCCAACTATTGACTTAAGCTTCATATATACCTCTTCAACAACCATAATTCAGCCCTTTTCAGCCATGTTGAACTATCTTAAGCACATTTCAGTTCAGCTTTCCGCCTTTTAAACTACATTTAAACACCTGATTGTGCTTTAAATCCTTCCAACTATTGACTTCAGCTTCATATATACTGCTTCAACAACCATAATTCAGCCCTTTTCAGCCATGTTGAACTATCTTAAGCACATTTCAGTTCAGCTTTCCAACTTTTTAACTACATTTAAACACCTGCTTGTGCTTTAAATCCTTCCAACACTTGACTTAAGCTTTATATATACTGCTTCAACAACCATATTTCAGCCCTTTTCAGCCATCTTCAGCAAACTTAAGCACATTTCAGTTCAACCTTTCAGCCTTTCAGCACCTTTTAATTCCACTTTGAGCTTTAAATCCTTCAACTTTTCACTTCAGCTTAATAAATTCTTATTCAACAGACATTTCAGCCTTTTTTAACCATCTTCAGCCACTTTTCAGCATTTTATTTCAATCATTCAGCATGACAGCATTCACACATGCTGTTATGCAATAACAGCTTTTTCTAGTTGTGTGAATGCTTTTAAGCATTCACACTATAGTTTTCCTGTTTTTCTTTATTATTCTTATTATTATTCTTCCGCCGTTTTTTGTCGTTCAACATCTTGAGCTAGCTTCAGCCGATTTCAACAATTTTGGTATCAAAACGTTCAGCTCGTTCAGGACATTTATGCTTCTATTCAACTTTTTGATATCTGTTCAACTTTTCAAATTATTGATCAATTTATTGATCTTCAGCTCCCATTGAAATCAATAGGATTTCAGCACTTCAGCCTTCAACTCCTTCAAAACTTTCAGCTCTTTCAGCTCCTAGAACTTCAGCATACTTTCAGCTAGAAACACCATTCAAACTTTAAACAACTCACAAGGGATTGGGCTATAAAACTTCTATTCAACTTTTTGATATCTTTTAGCATTATTGATTTATGGCAGTTTCAAAATCAATAACTTTTAGAATGTTCATTCCACTCTCTCCCACTCTAGCCCTCACTCTAACCTTTCAGCCTGTTCCAGTACTCCAAACAAATTCTCATAACTCCTACAACTTTCATCGTAGAGACATAAATTATACATCAAAACGGAGGAATTTTAGTTGGCTTCGAAGAGAACCAAGAATGACAGAGCTGGGATTTACAGATCTCGAGCTATGCCTCTCCAAGCGAGGAAAAGTCTACTTGTGCTCCCATAGACTTCCATTAAAATCTGGATTCTAAGAGGAAAATGCATTTCTCATGTGTTTTTAACTCGTCACCATTTAAATTCTGTCCACATTACAGTAAAATAAACCACAACCCTGCGTTCCCCAGACCCTCCTGGCGCTCACGGTGAAAAAATTATTTGGATAACTCTTATAGTTTTCTCTTAAACAAGAGTTGTTCGGGAGGTGCGCAGAGTGATTGGAACAGTGCAGTTCTGCTTGTCAGTTAAGTGGGGGGCCGTTGTCATGACAACTCACTGAGTGCTCTCAGCTGTGAGCAGCCAGCTGACCTTTCACCTAATTCATTCAGCTTTATTGATCCACATTATGGACTTTTCACCTGGTTTTGGCCTCCTATTGATTCCACGTATGTCTCTGTCCTCTTCTCCTGTCTCCTCCTTGTCCTTCTCATTACAACAGGTGACATGTCCTCCTCTATCTCTCCTCCTCTGTCTGTCCTCCCATCATGTCCTTTGCTGCTCAGTAACATGATGGACTGTGTTTAAGCTGCCAATTCACCTCTTTTTCAGCTCTTTCTGCCTTTTACAATCATTACTTCTACATTCAACCAGTTCAGCACCTTTAATATTCACTTTCAGCTGTAAATCCTTTAACTGTTTACTTCAGCTTCATGATTACTGCAGCTGGTGCTTAAGGAAGCAGACTTCAGCCATTTTCAGCCATGTTGAACTGTCTTAAGCACATTTAAGTTAAACTTTCCACCATTTTAACTACATTTAAACACCAGTTTGAGCTTTAAATCCTTCCAACTACTGACTTAAGCTTCATATATACTTCTTCAACAACCATATTTCAGCCCTTTTCAGCCATCTTCAGCGATCTTAAGCACATTTCAGTTCAGCTTTCCACCTTTTTAACTACATTTAAACACCTGCTTGTGCTTTAAATCCTTCCAACTATTGACTTAAGCTTCATATATACTTCTTCAACAACCATATTTCAGCCCTTTTCAGCCATCTTCAGTAATCTTAAGCACATTTCAGTTCAACTTTCCACCATTTTAACTACATTTAAACAGCAATTTGTGCTTTAAATTGTTGAACTCTTCATTTCACCTTCATATATATACTTCTTCAACAACCATGTTTCAGCTCTTTTCAACCATCTTCAGCAATCTTAAGCACATTTCAGTTCAACCTTTCAGCCTTTCAGCACCTTTTAATTCCACTTTGAGCTTTAAATCCTTCAACTTTTCACTTCAGCTTAATAAATTCTTATTCAACAAAGACATTTCAGCCTTTTTTAACCATCTTCAGCCACTTTTCAGCATTTTATTTCAATCATTCAGCATGACAGCATTCACACATGCTGTTATGCAATAACAGCTTTTTCTAGTTATTATTATTATTCTTCCGCCGTTTTTGGGCACCTTCCTCCTTCCGCATTTTTTGTGCTATTTCAACAATTTTGGTATCAAAACGTTCAGCTCGTTCAGGACATTCCTGCTCTGACTTTTGGTATTTATAACTTTTATACTTTTTAAAATATTTAACTTTAAACAAAAATATTTTGCCATTGAAATCAATGGAAAACGTTTCAGCTCATTCAAAAACTTCCGCTTCTTTCAACTCCTACTACTTTTACATACTTTCAGCTAGAAACACCATTCAAACTTTAAACAACTCACAATGGATTGGGCTATTTAAAAATGACTTTTTTTGCCGATATGTTTTACGGTTTTGGATTTATGGAAGTTTAAAAATCATCAAAATCTTGATTTTCAACAAAATCTCTTGTCACTCTAGCGCCCTCTAGCTTTTCAGCCTGTTCCGCCACTCAAACAAATTCTCATAACTCCTACAATTTTCATCGTAGAGACATACATTATACATCAAAACGGAGGAATTTAAGTTGGCTTCGAATAGAACCAAGCACGACAGAGCTGGGACTTATAGATTTTGAGTTACGCCTCTCCAAGCAAGCAAAAGTCAACTTTTGCTCCTATACCCTTCCATTCAAATCAGAGGCAGGATTCTGGGTCAAAGTGCATTTCTCCTCTGTTTTTAACTCGCCACCATTTAAATTCTGTTCAAAGTAGGGATGAATAAATTACATCCCTGCCTTCCTCAGACCCTCCTGGCGCTCACGGTGAAAGAATTATTTGGATATCTCCTAAAGTTTTCTGTCAGGAGCGAGGAGTTCGAGAGGTGCGCAGAGTGATTCGGCAGTTCTGCTCTGCTCTTTTCCCAGTCTGTGCCTGTCAGTTAAGTGAGGGGCTGTTGTCATGACAACTCACTGAGTGCTCTCAGCTGTTAGGAGCCAGCTGACCTTTGACCTCATACATTCAGTCTTATTGATCCAGATTATGGATTTCTCACCTGGTTTTGTCCTCCTAATGAGTCCACATATGTCTCTGTCCTCTTCTCCTGTCTCCTCCTTGTCCTTGAGGCCACATGTCCTCCTCTATCTCTCCTCCTCTGTCTGTCTTCTCATCATGTCCTTTGCTGCTCACTTATATGATTGACTGTGTTTCAGCTGCCAGTTCACCTCTTTTTCAGCTCTTTCTGCCTTTTACAATCATTTGCTCTACATTCAACCAGTTCAGCACCTTTAATATTCACTTTCAGCTGTAAATCCTTTAACTATTGACTTCAGCTTCATGATTACTTCGGCTGGTGCTTCAGCAAGCAGACTTCAGCCATTTTCAGCCATGTTTCACTATCTTAAGCACATTTCAGTTCAACTTTCCACCATTTTAACTACATTTAAACACCAATTTGTGCTTTAAATGGTTGAACTCTTCATTTCAGCTTCATATATACTTCTTCAACAACCATTTTTCAGCCATCTTCAGCAATCTTTCAGCACCTTTTAACTCCACTTTGAGCTTTCATTAGTCTGTTGTGGGTGTCCACACACCTCCTGACAGCACCACGGACAGCAGCACAGTTTGCGCTTCAACCTTTCATCCTTTCAGCACCTTTAAAGTCCAGTTTGAGCTTTACATCCTTCAACTTCTCACTTCAGCTTAATAAATACTTTTCAAAAGTCCCATTTCAGCTATCTTTCACTATCTCCAGCCATCTTTTCAGCATTTTAGTTTTTTCCAATTACTTCACCTTCATGATTACTTCAGCGGATGCTTTAGCAAGCACACTTCAGCCAGTTACAGCCATGTTTGACTATCATAAGCACATTTCAGTTCAGCTTTACACCATTTTAACTACATTTAAACACCAATTTGTGCTTTAAATTGTTAAACTCTTCATTTCAGCTTTATATTTCTTTAACAACCATATTTCAGCCCTTTTCAGCCATCTTCAGCAATCATTTCACTTCAACCTTTCACCCTTTCAGCACCTTTTAACTCCAGTTTGAGCTTTAAATCCTTCAACTTTTCACTTCAGCTTAATAAATATTTCTTCAACAAAGACATTTCAGCCTTTTTTAACCATCTTCAGCCATTTTTTCAGCATTTTATTTCAATCATTCAGCATGACAGCATTCACACATGCTGTTATGCAATAACAGCTTTTTCTAGTTGTGTGAATGCTGTTAAGCATTCACACTATAGTTTTCCTGTTTTTCTTTATTGTGTGAATGCTGTTAAGCATTCACACTATAGTTTTCCTGTTTTTCTTTATTATTATTATTATTATTATTCTTCCGCCGTTTTTGGGCACCTTCCTCCTTCCGCATTTTTTGTGCTATTTCAACAATTTTGGTATCAAAACGTTCAGCTCGTTCAGGACATTCCTGCTCTGACTTTTGGTATTTATAACTTTTATACTTTTTAAAATATTTAACTTTAAACAAAAATATTTTGCCATTGAAATCAATGGAAAACGTTTCAGCTCATTCAAAAACTTCCGCTTCTTTCAACTCCTACTACTTTTACATACTTTCAGCTAGAAACACCATTCAAACTTTAAACAACTCACAATGGATTGGGCTATTTAAAAATGACTTTTTTTGCCGATATGTTTTACGGTTTTGGATTTATGGAAGTTTAAAAATCATCAAAATCTTGATTTTCAACAAAATCTCTTGTCACTCTAGCGCCCTCTAGCTTTTCAGCCTGTTCCGCCACTCAAACAAATTCTCATAACTCCTACAATTTTCATCGTAGAGACATACATTATACATCAAAACGGAGGAATTTAAGTTGGCTTCGAATAGAACCAAGCACGACAGAGCTGGGACTTATAGATTTTGAGTTACGCCTCTCCAAGCGAGCAAAAGTCAACTTTTGCTCCTATACCCTTCCATTCAAATCAGAGGCAGGATTCTGGGTCAAAGTGCATTTCTCCTCTGTTTTTAACTCGCCACCATTTAAATTCTGTTCAAAGTAGGGATGAATAAATTACATCCCTGCCTTCCTCAGACCCTCCTGGCGCTCACGGTGAAAGAATTATTTGGATATCTCCTAAAGTTTTCTGTCAGGAGCGAGGAGTTCGAGAGGTGCGCAGAGTGATTCGGCAGTTCTGCTCTGCTCTTTTCCCAGTCTGTGCCTGTCAGTTAAGTGAGGGGCTGTTGTCATGACAACTCACTGAGTGCTCTCAGCTGTTAGGAGCCAGCTGACCTTTGACCTCATACATTCAGTCTTATTGATCCAGATTATGGATTTCTCACCTGGTTTTGTCCTCCTAATGAGTCCACATATGTCTCTGTCCTCTTCTCCTGTCTCCTCCTTGTCCTTGAGGCCACATGTCCTCCTCTATCTCTCCTCCTCTATCTGTCCTCCCATCATGTCCTTTGCTGCTCACTTATATGATTGACTGTGTTTCAGCTGCCAATTCACCTCTTTTTCAGCTCTTTCTGCCTTTTACAATCATTTGCTCTACATTCAACCAGTTCAGCACCTTTAATATTCACTTTCAGCTGTAAATCCTTTAACTATTGACTTCAGCTTCATGATTACTTCAGCTGGTGCTTCAGCAAGCAGACTTCAGCCATTTTCAGCCATGTTTCACTATCTTAAGCACATTTCAGTTCAACTTTCCACCATTTTAACTACATTTAAACACCAATTTGTGCTTTAAATGGTTGAACTCTTCATTTCAGCTTCATATATACTTCTTCAACAACCATTTTTCAGCCATCTTCAGCAATCTTTCAGCACCTTTTAACTCCACTTTGAGCTTTCAATCCTTCAACTTTTCACTTCAGCTTAATAAATACTTTTTCAAAAGTCACATTTCAGCTATCTTTCACTATCTTCAGCCATCTTTTCAGCATTTCAGTACAATCATTCAACTTTAAATACTTTAACTATTTAGCTTCAGCTTCATGATTACTTCAGCTGAGGCTTCAACACCCAGACTTCAGCCATTTTCAGCCATGTTGAACTATCTTAAGCACATTTCAGTTCAGCTTTCCACCATTTTAACTACATTTAAACACCAGTTTGACTTTAAAATCTTTCTACTATTGACTTAAGCTTCATATATTCTTCATCCACACCACATTTCAGCCCTTTTCAGCCATCTTCAGCAATCTTAAGCACATTTCACTTCAACCTTTCAGCCTTTCACCACCTTTTAACTCCAGTTTGGGCTTTAAATCCTTCAACTTTTCACTTCAGCTTAATAAATACTTCTTCAAAAAAGACATTTTAGCCTTTTTTAACCATCTTCAGCCATCTTTTAAGCATTTTATTCCAATCATTCAGCGTGACAGCATTCACACTTGCTGTTATGCTAATAACAGCTTTTTCTAGTTATTATTATTATTATTATTCTTCCGCCGTTTTTAGGCACCTTCCTCCTTCCGCATTTTTTGTGCTATTTCAACAATTTTGGTATCAAAACGTTCAGCTCGTTCAGGACATTCCTGCTCTGACTTTTGGTATTTATAACTTTTATACTTTTTAAAATATTTAACTTTAAACAAAAATATTTTGCCATTGAAATCAATGGAAAACGTTTCAGCTCATTCAAAAACTTCCGCTTCTTTCAACTCCTACTACTTTTACATACTTTCAGCTAGAAACACCATTCAAACTTTAAACAACTCACAATGGATTGGGCTATTTAAAAATGACTTTTTTTGCCGATATGTTTTACGGTTTTGGATTTATGGAAGTTTAAAAATCATCAAAATCTTGATTTTCAACAAAATCTCTTGTCACTCTAGCGCCCTCTAGCTTTTCAGCCTGTTCCGCTACTCCAAACAAATTCTCATAACTCCTACAATTTTCATCGTAGAGACATAAATTATACATCAAAACGGAGGAATTTAAGTTGGCTTCGAACAGAACCAAGCACGACAGAGCTGGGACTTATAGATTTGGAGCTAGGCCTCTCCAAGCGAGGAAAAGTCAACTTTTGCTCCTATACCCTTCCATTCAAATCAGAGGCAGGATTCTGGGTCAAAGTGCATTTCTCCTCTGTTTTT
Organism: Melanotaenia boesemani; assembly: GCF_017639745.1. Lineage (NCBI taxonomy): Eukaryota > Metazoa > Chordata > Actinopteri > Atheriniformes > Melanotaeniidae > Melanotaenia > Melanotaenia boesemani. Next base: position 10,292,457 of record NC_055683.1, on the reverse strand, counting down.
AACTCGCCACCATTTAAATTCTGTTCAAAGTAGGGATGAATAAATTACATCCCTGCTTTCCCCAGACCCTCCTGGCACTCACGGTGTAAAAATTATCTGGACAACTCTTATAGTTTTCTTTTAATGAACAGTTGTTCGGGAGGTGCGCAGAGTGATGAGAACAGTGCAGCTCTGGTCTCTTCTCTGTGTGCCTATCAGCTGAGGTGGGGGCCGTCGTCATGACAACTCACTGAGTGCTCTCAGCTGTTAGGAGCCAGCTGACCTTTGACCTCATACATTCAGTCTTATTGATCCAGATTATGGATTTCTCACCTGGTTTTGTCCTCCTAATGAGTCCACATATGTCTCTGTCCTCTTCTCCTGTCTCCTCCTTGTCCTTGAGGCCACATGTCCTCCTCTATCTCTCCTCCTCTGTCTGTCCTCTCATCATGTCCTTTGCTGCTCACTTATATGATTGACTGTGTTTCAGCTGCCAATTCACCTCTTTTTCATCACCATTTAAATTCTGTTCGCATTACAGTAAAATAAATTACATCCCTGCGTTCCCCAGACCCTCCTGGCGCTCACGGTGAAAAAATTATCTGGATAACTCTTATAGTTTTCTTTTAATGAACAATTGTTCGGGAGGTGCGCAGAGTGATGAGAACAGTGCAGCTCTGGTCTCTTCTCTGTGTGCCTATCAGCTGAGGTGGGGGCCGTCGTCATGACAACTCACTGACTGCTCTCAGCTGTTAGGAACCAGCTGACCTTTGCCCTAATCCATTCAGTTTTATTGATCCAGATCATGGACTTCTCACCTGGTTTTGGCCTCCTATTGAGTCCAGGCATGTCCCTCTGTCCTCTTCTCCTGTCTCCTCCTTGTGCATCTCATTACAACAGGCCACATGTCCTCCCCTATCTCTCCTCCTCTGTCTGTCCTCTCATCATGTCTTTTGCTGCTCACTTACATGATGGACTGTGTTTAAGCTGCCAATTCACCTCTTTTTCAGCTCTTTCTGCCTTTTACAATCATTACTTCTACATTCAACCAGTTCAGCACCTTTAATATTCACTTTCAGCTGTAAATCCTTTAACTGTTTACTTCAGCTTCATGATTACTGCAGCTGGTGCTTAAGGAAGCAGACTTCGGCCATTTTCAGCCATGTTGAACTGTCTTAAGCACATTTAAGTTAAACTTTCCACCATTTTAACTACATTTAAACACCAGTTTGAGCTTTAAATCCTTCCAACTACTGACTTAAGCTTCATATATACTTCTTCAACAACCATATTTCAGCCCTTTTCAGCCATCTTCAGCGATCTTAAGCACATTTCAGTTCAGCTTTCCACCTTTTTAACTACATTTAAACACCTGCTTGTGCTTTAAATCCTTCCAACTATTGACTTAAGCTTCATATATACTTCTTCAACAACCATATTTCAGCCCTTTTCAGCCATCTTCAGTAATCTTAAGCACATTTCAGTTCAACTTTCCACCATTTTAACTACATTTAAACAGCAATTTGTGCTTTAAATTGTTGAACTCTTCATTTCACCTTCATATATATACTTCTTCAACAACCATGTTTCAGCTCTTTTCAACCATCTTCAGCAATCTTAAGCACATTTCAGTTCAACCTTTCAGCCTTTCAGCACCTTTTAATTCCACTTTGAGCTTTAAATCCTTCAACTTTTCACTTCAGCTTAATAAATTCTTATTCAACAAAGACATTTCAGCCTTTTTTAACCATCTTCAGCCACTTTTCAGCATTTTATTTCAATCATTCAGCATGACAGCATTCACACATGCTGTTATGCAATAACAGCTTTTTCTAGTTGTGTGAATGCTTTTAAGCATTCACACTATAGTTTTCCTGTTTTTCTTTATTATTCTTATTATTATTCTTCCGCCGTTTTTTGTCGTTCAACATCTTGAGCTAGCTTCAGCCGATTTCAACAATTTTGGTATCAAAACGTTCAGCTCGTTCAGGACATTTATGCTTCTATTCAACTTTTTGATATCTGTTCAACTTTTCAAATTATTGATCAATTTATTGATCTTCAGCTCCCATTGAAATCAATAGGATTTCAGCACTTCAGCCTTCAACTCCTTCAAAACTTTCAGCTCTTTCAGCTCCTAGAACTTCAGCATACTTTCAGCTAGAAACACCATTCAAACTTTAAACAACTCACAAGGGATTGGGCTATAAAACTTCTATTCAACTTTTTGATATCTTTTAGCATTATTGATTTATGGCAGTTTCAAAATCAATAACTTTTAGAATGTTCATTCCACTCTCTCCCACTCTAGCCCTCACTCTAACCTTTCAGCCTGTTCCAGTACTCCAAACAAATTCTCATAACTCCTACAACTTTCATCGTAGAGACATAAATTATACATCAAAACGGAGGAATTTTAGTTGGCTTCGAAGAGAACCAAGAATGACAGAGCTGGGATTTACAGATCTCGAGCTATGCCTCTCCAAGCGAGGAAAAGTCTACTTGTGCTCCCATAGACTTCCATTAAAATCTGGATTCTAAGAGGAAAATGCATTTCTCATGTGTTTTTAACTCGTCACCATTTAAATTCTGTCCACATTACAGTAAAATAAACCACAACCCTGCGTTCCCCAGACCCTCCTGGCGCTCACGGTGAAAAAATTATTTGGATAACTCTTATAGTTTTCTCTTAAACAAGAGTTGTTCGGGAGGTGCGCAGAGTGATTGGAACAGTGCAGTTCTGCTTGTCAGTTAAGTGGGGGGCCGTTGTCATGACAACTCACTGAGTGCTCTCAGCTGTGAGCAGCCAGCTGACCTTTCACCTAATTCATTCAGCTTTATTGATCCACATTATGGACTTTTCACCTGGTTTTGGCCTCCTATTGATTCCACGTATGTCTCTGTCCTCTTCTCCTGTCTCCTCCTTGTCCTTCTCATTACATCAGGCCACATGTCCTCCTCTATCTCTCCTCCTCTGTCTGTCCTCCCATCATGTCCTTTGCTGCTCACTTACATGATGGACTGTGGTTCAGCTGCCAATTCAACTCTGTTTCAGCTCTTTCTGCCTTTTACAATGACTTCTTCTGCATTCAACCGGTTCAGCACCTTTAATATTCTGTTTGAACTTTAAATACTTTAACTTTTGACTTCAGCTTCATGATTACTTCAGCTGATGCTTCAACACCCAGACTTCATCCATTTTCAGCCTTGTTGAACTATCTCAAGCACATTTCACTTCAGCTTTCTACCATTTAAACTACATTTAAACACCAGTTTGAGCTTTAATTCCTTCCAACTATTGACTTAAGCTTCATAAACACTTCTTCAACAACCATATTTCAGCCCTTTTCAGCCATCTTCAGCAATCTTAAGCACATTTCAGGTCAACCTTTCAACCTTTCAGCCTTTCAGCACCTTTTCACTCCACTTTGAGCTTTAGGTCCTTCAACTTTTCACTTCAGCTTAATAAATCCTTCTTCAACAAAGACATTTCAGCCTTTTTCAACCATCTTCAGCCACTTTTCAGCATTTTATTCCAATCATTCAGCATGACAGCATTCACACATGCTGTTATGCTAATAACAGCTGTTTCTAGTTGTGTGAATGCTTTCAAGCATTCACACTATAGTTTTCCTGTTTTTATTTATTGTGTGAATGCTTTCAAGCATTCACACTATAGTTTTCCTGTTTTTATTTATTATTCTTATTATTCTTCCGCCGTTTTTCGGCACGTTATAACTTGAGCTAGCTTCAGCCGATTTCAACAATTTTGGTATCAAAACGTTCAGCTCGTTGAGGAGAGGGGTGCTTCTATTCAAATTTTTGATATATGTTCAACTTTTTAAGTTATTGATCATTTATTGATTTTCAGCTCCCATTGAAATGAATGGCATTTCAGCTCTTCAGCCTTCAACTGCTTCAAAACTTTCACCTCTTTCAGCTCTTATAACTTCAGCATACTTTCAGCTAGAAACACCATTCAAACTTTAAACAACTCACAAGGGATTGGGCTATTAAACTTCTATTCAACTTTTTGATATCTTTTAGCGTTATTGATTTATGGCAGTTTAAAAATCAATAACTTTTAGAATGTTCATTCCACTCTCTCCCACTCTAGCCCTCACTCTAACCATTCAGCCTGTTCCACTACTCCAAACAAATTCTCATAACTCCTACAACTTTCGTCGTAGAGACATAAATTATACATCAAAACGGAGGAATTTAAGTTGGCTTCGAAGAGAACCAAGAATGACAGAGCTGGGATTTACAGATCTCGAGCTATGCCTCTCCAAGCGAGGAAAAGTCTATTTTTGCTCCCATAGACTTCCATTCAAATCTGGATTCTAAGAGGAAAATGCATTTCTCATGTGTTTTTAACTCGTCACCATTTAAATTCTGTTCACATTACAGTAAAATAAACCACATCCCTGCGTTCCCCAGACCCTCCTGGCACTCACGGTGAAAAAATTATTTGGATAACTCTTATAGTTTTCTTTTAATGAACAGTTGTTCGGGAGGTGCGCAAAGTGATTGGAACAGTGCAGCTCTGCTCTCTGCTTGTCAGCTAAGTGAGGGGCCGTTGTCATGACGACTAACTGACTGCTCTCAGCTGTGAGCAGCCAGCTGACCTTTCACCTAATTCATTCAGTTTTATTGATCCAGATCATGGACTTCTCACCTGGTTTTGGCCTCCTATTGAGTCCAGGCATGTCCCTCTGTCCTCTTCTCCTGTCTCCTCCTTGTCCTTCACATTACAACAGGCCGCATGTCCTCCTCTATCTCTCCTCCTCTGTCTGTCCTCTCATCATGTCCTTTGCTGCTCACTTACATGATGGACTGTGTTTCAGCTGCCAATTCAACTCTGTTTCAGCCCTTTCTGCCTTTTACAATCATTTCTTCTACATTCAACCAGTTCAGCACCTTTAATATTCAGTTTCAGCTTTAAATACTTTAACTATAGACTTCAGCTTCATGATTACTTCAGCTGAGGCTTCAACAAGCAGACTTCAGCCATTTTCAGCCATGTTGAACTATCTTAAGCACATTTCACTTCAACTTTCCACCATTTGAACTACATTTAAACACCAGTTTGAGCTTTAAATCCTTCCAACTATCTAAGCTTCATATATACTTCTTCAGCAACCACATTTTAGCATTTTTCAACCATCTTCAGCAATCTTAAGCACATTTCAGTTCAACATTTCAGCCTTTCAGCACCTTTTAACTCCAGTTTGAGCTTTAAATCCTTCAACTTTTCATTTCAGCTTAATAAATATTTCTTCAACACAGACATTTCAGCCTTTTTTAACCATCTTCAGCCATTTTTCAGCATTTTATTTCAATCATTCAGCATGACAGCATTCACACATGCTGTTATGCAATAACAGCTTTTTCTAGTTGTGTGAATGCTTTTAAGCATTCACACTATAGTTTTCCTGTTTTTCTTTATTATTATTATTCTTCCGCCGTTTTTCGGCACGCTATAACTTCAGCTAGCTTCAGCCAATTTCAACAATTTTGGTATCAAAACGTTCAGCTCGTTCAGGAGAGGGGTGCTTGTATTCAACTTTTTGATATCTGTTCAACTTTTCAAGTTATTGATCATTTATTGATTTTCTGCTCCCATTGAAATGAATGGCATTTCAGCTCTTCAGCCTTCAACTGCTTCAAAACTTCCACCTCTTTCAACTCCTACTACTTCTACATACTTTCAGCTAGAAACACCATTCAAACTTTAAACAACTCACAAGGGATTGGGCTATTAAACTTGTATTCAACTTATTGATATCTTTTAGCATTATTGATTTGTGGCAGTTTCAAAATCAATAACTTTTAGAATGTTCACTCCACTCTCTCCCACTCTAGCCCTCACTCTAACCTTTCAGCATGTTCCACTACTCCAAACAAATTCTCATAACTCCTACAACTTTCGTCGTAGAGACATAAATTATACATCAAAACGGAGGAATTTTAGTTGGCTTCGAACAGAACCAAGAATGACAGAGCTGGGATTTACAGATTTTTAGCTATGCCTCTCCAAGCGAGGAAAAGTCTACTTTTGCTCCCATAGACTTCCATTAAAATCTGGATTCTAAGAGGAAAATGCATTTCTCATGTGTTTTTAACTTGTCACCATTTAAATTCTGTTCGCATTACAGTAAAATAAACCACATCCCTGCGTTCCCCAGACCCTCCTGGCGCTCACGGTGAAAAAATTATTTGGATAACTCTTATAGTTTTCTTTTAATGAACAGTTGTTCAGGAGGTGCGCAAAGTGATTGGAACAGTGCAGCTCTGCTCTCTGCTTGTCAGCTAAGTGAGGGGCCGTTGTCATGACGACTCACTGACTGCTCTCAGCTGTGAGCAGCCAGCTGACCTTTCACCTAATTCATTCAGTTTTATTGATCCAGATCATGGACTTCTCACCTGGTTTTGGCCTCCTATTGAGTCCAGGCATGTCCCTCTGTCCTCTTCTCCTGTCTCCTCCTTGTCCTTCACATTACAACAGGCCACATGTCCTCCTCTATCTCTCCTCCTCTGTCTGTCCTCTCATCATGTCCTTTGCTGCTCACTTACATGATGGACTGTGGTTCAGCTGCCAATTCAACTCTGTTTCAGCTCTTTCTGCCTTTTACAATCATTTCTTCTACATTCAACCAGTACAGCACCTTTAACATTCACTTTCAGCTTTAAATCCTTTAACTGTTGACTTCAGCTTCATGATTACTTCAGCTGGTGCTTCAGCAAGCAGACTTCAGCCATTTACAGCTATGTTTGACTATCTTAAGCACATTTCAGTTCAGCTTTCCACCTTTTTAACTACATTTAAACACCAATTTGTGCTTTATATTGTTGAACTCTTCATTTCACCTTCATATACTTCTTCAACAACCATATTTTAGCCCTTTTCAGCCATGTTGAACTATCTTAAGCACATTTCAGTTCAGCTTTCCACCTTTTTAAGTACATTTAAACACCTGCTTGTGCTTTAAATCCTTCCAACACTTGACTTAAGCTTTATATATACTGCTTCAACAACCATATTTCAGCCCTTTTCAGCCATCTTCAGCAAACTTAAGCACATTTCAGTTCAACCTTTCAGCCTTTCAGCACCTTTTAATTCCACTTTGAGCTTTAAATCCTTCAACTTTTCACTTCAGCTTAATAAATTCTTATTCAACAGACATTTCAGCCTTTTTTAACCATCTTCAGCCACTTTTCAGCATTTTATTTCAATCATTCAGCATGACAGCATTCACACTTGCTGTTATGCAATAACAGCTTTTTCTAGTGATAGAATTGTTTTTCCCTCTTCTCTGGGGTGTGAACATCGGTCGTCCGCCTACTCCTCTCGCAGCGTTCGGCCCACAGACTCCGTTCATACATCAAATCGATCGGCTCGGCCTGTAGATGTCTGCTATGACTCCTGTTGTCTGTATCTATTAAACTTTTTAAGATATCGAGGGTTGTTCGACCCACCATTTTTCCATAGGAATGAATGGGGAATCTTGGCAGAGCCTCCAAAAACATGGTCTCCTTTGAAACCTTTCTTCTCCTGCATACTTTGGGCTAGAGACTCCATTCAAAGTTTAAATCGATCACAAGGGACTGGGCTATAAATCTTCTATTCAGAATTTTGATATCTTTTCTGGTTTATGAGATATGCCAGGTTAAAAATCACTAAAACTTGGATATCTGTTTCACACTCTGATTTTTCAGCTTTTTTCACTCCTCAAACAAACTCTCATAACTCCTACACCGTTTATCGTACAGACACAAATTATATATCAAAACGGAGGAAATCTTCTTGGCTACAAATGAACCCTGGATGATAATGGAGCTGGGAGCTACGGATTTTGAGCTACGCTGCTCTAAAGTCTACCTACGCCCTCCATTGAACTCCATTCTAAAGGCCTTCTGGACTCTGGGCCCAAAGTGCATTTCTCCTGTGTTTTCAACCCATCACCATTTAAATTCTGTTCGCATTACAGTAAAATAAATTACATCCCTGCGTTCCCCAGACCCTCCTGGCGCTCACGGTGAAAAAATTATCTGGATAACTCTTATAGTTTTCTTTTAATGAACAGTTGTTCGGGAGGTGCGCAGAGTGATGAGAACAGTGCAGCTCTGGTCTCTTCTCTGTGTGCCTATCAGCTGAGGTGGGGGCCGTCGTCATGACAACTCACTGACTGCTCTCAGCTGTTAGGAGCCAGCTGACCTTTGCCCTAATCCATTCAGTTTTATTGATCCAGATCATGGACTTCTCACCTGGTTTTGGCCTCCTATTGAGTCCAGGCATGTCCCTCTGTCCTCTTCTCCTGTCTCCTCCTTGTCCATCTCATTACAACAGGCCACATGTCCTCCCCTATCTCTCCTCCTCTGTCTGTCCTCTCATCATGTCTTTTGCTGCTCACTTACATGATGGACTGTGTTTAAGCTGCCAATTCACCTCTTTTTCAGCTCTTTCTGCCTTTTACAATCATTACTTCTACATTCAACCAGTTCAGCACCTTTAATATTCACTTTCAGCTGTAAATCCTTTAACTATTTACTTCAGCTTCATGATTACTGCAGCTGGTGCTTAAGGAAGCAGACTTCGGCCATTTTCAGCCATGTTGAACTGTCTTAAGCACATTTAAGTTAAACTTTCCACCATTTTAACTACATTTAAACACCAGTTTGAGCTTTAAATCCTTCCAACTACTGACTTAAGCTTCATATATACTTCTTCAACAACCATATTTCAGCCCTTTTCAGCCATCTTCAGCGATCTTAAGCACATTTCAGTTCAGCTTTCCACCTTTTTAACTACATTTAAACACCTGCTTGTGCTTTAAATCCTTCCAACTATTGACTTAAGCTTCATATATACTTCTTCAACAACCATATTTTAGCCCTTTTCAGCCATCTTCAGCAATCTTAAGCACATTTCAGTTCAACCTTTCAGCCTTTTAGCACCTTTTAACTCCAGTTTGAATTAAGCTTTAAATACTTTAACTAATGACTTCAGCTTCATGATTACTTCAGCTGATGCTTTAGCAAGCACACTTCAGCCATCTTCAGCAATAATTTCACTTCAACCTTTCACCCTTTCAGCACCTTTTAACTCCAGTTTGAGCTTTAAATCCTTCAACTTTTCATTTCAGCTTAATAAATATTTCTTCAATAAAGACATTTCAGCCTTTTTTAACCATCTTCAGCCATTTTTCAGCATTTTATTTCAATCATTCAGCATGACAGCATTCACACATGCTGTTATGCAATAACAGCTTTTTCTAGTTGTGTGAATGCTGTTAAGCATTCACACTATAGTTTTCCTGTTTTTCTTTATTATTATTATTATTATTATTATTATTATTATACCGCATTTTTCGGCACCTTTCTCCTTCCGCATTTTTTGTGCTATTTCAACAATTTTGGTATCAAAACGTTCAGCTCGTTCAGGACATTCCTGCTTTGACTTTTGGTATTTATAACTTTTATACTTTTTAAAATATTTAACTTTAAACAAAAATATTTTGCCATTGAAATCAATTGAAAACCTTTCAGCTCATTCAAAAACTTCTGCTTCTTTCAACTCCTACTACTTTTACATACTTTCAGCTAGAAACACCATTCAAACTTTAAACAACTCACAACGGATTGCGCTATTTAAAAATGACTTTTTTTGCCGATATGTTTTACGGTTTGGGATTTATGGAAGTTTAAAAATCATAAAAATTTTCATTTTCAACAAAATCTCTCCCACTCTAGCGCCCTCTAGCTTTTCAGCCTGTTCCGCTACTCCAAACAAATTCTCATAACTCCTACAATTTTCATCGTAGAGACATAAATTATACATCAAAACGGAGGAATTTAAGTTGGCTTCGAATAGAACCAAGCACGACAGAGCTGGGACTTATAGATTTTGAGTTACGCCTCTCCAAGCGAGCAAAAGTCAACTTTTGCTCCTATACCCTTCCATTCAAATCAGAGGCAGGATTCTGGGTCAAAGTGCATTTCTCCTCTGTTTTTAACTCGCCACCATTTAAATTCTGTTCAAAGTAGGGATGAATAAATTACATCCCTGCCTTCCTCAGACCCTCCTGGCGCTCACGGTGAAAGAATTATTTGGATATCTCCTAAAGTTTTCTGTCAGGAGCGAGGAGTTCGAGAGGTGCGCAGAGTGATTCGGCAGTTCTGCTCTGCTCTTTTCCCAGTCTGTGCCTGTCAGTTAAGTGAGGGGCTGTTGTCATGACAACTCACTGAGTGCTCTCAGCTGTTAGGAGCCAGCTGACCTTTGACCTCATACATTCAGTCTTATTGATCCAGATTATGGATTTCTCACCTGGTTTTGTCCTCCTAATGAGTCCACATATGTCTCTGTCCTCTTCTCATGTCTCCTCCTTGTCCTTGAGGCCACATGTCCTCCTCTATCTCTCCTCCTCTGTCTGTCCTCTCATCATGTCCTTTGCTGCTCACTTATATGATTGACTGTGTTTCAGCTGCCAGTTCACCTCTTTTTCAGCTCTTTCTGCCTTTTACAATCATTTGCTCTACATTCAACCAGTTCAGCACCTTTAATATTCACTTTCAGCTGTAAATCCTTTAACTATTGACTTCAGCTTCATGATTACTTCGGCTGGTGCTTCAGCAAGCAGACTTCAGCCATTTTCAGCCATGTTTCACTTTCTTAAGCACATTTCAGTTCAACTTTCCACCATTTTAACTACATTTAAACACCAATTTGTGCTTTAAATGGTTGAACTCTTCATTTCAGCTTCATATATACTTCTTCAACAACCATTTTTCAGCCATCTTCAGCAATCTTTCAGCACCTTTTATCTCCACTTTGAGCTTTCAATCCTTCAACTTTTCACTTCAGCTTAATAAATATTTCTTCAACAAAGACATTTCAGCCTTTTTTAACCATCTTCAGCCATTTTTCAGCATTTTATTTCAATCATTCAGCATGACAGCATTCACACATGCTGTTATGCAATAACAGCTTTTTCTAGTGATAGAATTGTTTTTCCCTCTTCTCTGGGGTGTGAACATCGGTCGTCCGCCTACTCCTCTCGCAGCGTTCGGCCCACAGACTCCGTTCATACATCAAATCGATCGGCTCGGCCTGTAGATGTCTGCTATGACTCCTGTTGTCTGTATCTATTAAACTTTTTAAGATATCGAGGGTTGTTCGACCCACCATTTTTCCATAGGAATGAATGGGGAATCTTGGCAGAGCCTCCAAAAACATGGTCTCCTTTGAAACCTTTCTTCTCCTGCATACTTTGGGCTAGAGACTCCATTCAAAGTTTAAATCGATCACAAGGGACTGGGCTATAAATCTTCTATTCAGAATTTTGATATCTTTTATGGTTTATGAGATATGCCAGGTTAAAAATCACTAAAACTTGGATATCTGTTTCACACTCTGATTTTTCTGCTTTTTTCACTCCTCAAACAAACTCTCATAACTCCTACACCGTTTATCGTACAGACACAAATTATATATCAAAACGGAGGAAATCTTCTTGGCTACAAATGAACCCTGGATGATAATGGAGCTGGGAGCTACGGATTTTGAGCTACGCTGCTCTAAAGTCTACCTACGCCCTCCATTGAACTCCATTCTAAAGGCCTTCTGGACTCTGGGCCCAAAGTGCATTTCTCCTGTGTTTTCAACCCGCCACCATTTAAATTCTGTTCGCATTACAGTAAAATAAATTACATCCCTGCGTTCCCCAGACCCTCCTGGCGCTCACGGTGAAAAAATTATCTGGATAACTCTTATAGTTTTCTTTTAATGAACAGTTGTTCGGGAGGTGCGCAGAGTGATGACAACAGTGCAGCTCTGGCCTCTTCTCTGTGTGCCTATCAGCTGAGGTGGGGGCCGTCGTCATGACAACTCACTGACTGCTCTCAGCTGTTAGGAGCCAGCTGACCTTTGCCCTAATCCATTCAGTTTTATTGATCCAGATCATGGACTTCTCACCTGGTTTTGGCCTCCTATTGAGTCCAGGCATGTCCCTCTGTCCTCTTCTCCTGTCTCCTCCTTGTCCATCTCATTACAACAGGCCACATGTCCTCCTCTATCTCTCCTCCTCTGTCTGTCCTCTCATCATGTCTTTTGCTGCTCATTTACATGATGGACTGTGTTTAAGCTGCCAATTCACCTCTTTTTCAGCTCTTTCTGCCTTTTACAATCATTACTTCTACATTCAACCAGTTCAGCACCTTTAATATTCACTTTCAGCTGTAAATCCTTTAACTATTTACTTCAGCTTCATGATTACTGCAGCTGGTGCTTAAGGAAGCAGACTTCGGCCATTTTCAGCCATGTTGAACTATCTTAAGCACATTTAAGTTAAACTTTCCACCATTTTAACTACATTTAAACACCAGTTTGAGCTTTAAATCCTTCCAACTACTGACTTAAGCTTCATATATACTTCTTCAACAACCATATTTCAGCCCTTTTCAGCCATCTTCAGCGATCTTAAGCACATTTCAGTTCAGCTTTCCACCTTTTTAACTACATTTAAACACCTGCTTGTGCTTTAAATCCTTCCAACTATTGACTTAAGCTTCATATATACTTCTTCAACAACCATATTTCAGCCCTTTTCAGCCATCTTCAGTAATCTTAAGCACATTTCAGTTCAACTTTCCACCATTTTAACTACATTTAAACAGCAATTTGTGCTTTAAATTGTTGAACTCTTCATTTCACCTTCATATATATACTTCTTCAACAACCATGTTTCAGCTCTTTTCAACCATCTTCAGCAATCTTAAGCACATTTCAGTTCAACCTTTCAGACTTTCAGCACCCTTTAACTCCACTTTGAGCTTTAAATCCTTCAACTTTTCACTTCAGCTTCATAAATCCTTCTTCAACAAAGACATTTCAGCCTTTTTCAACCATCTTCAGCCACTTTTCAGCATTTTATTCCAATCATTCAGCATGACAGCATTCACACATGCTGTTATGCTAATAACAGCTGTTTCTAGTTGTGTGAATGCTTTTAAGCATTCACACTATAGTTTTCCTGTTTTTATTATTATTTTCTATTATTATTATTCTTCCGCCGTTTTTTCGTCGTTCAACATCTTGAGCTAGCTTCAGCCGATTTCAACAATTTTGGTATCAAAACGTTCAGCTCGTTCAGGAGATTCCTGCTTCTATTCAACTTTTTGATATCTGTTCAACTTTTCAAGTTATTGATCATTTATTGATCTTCAGCTCCCATTGAAATCAATAGGATTTCAGCTCTTCAGCCTTCAACTCCTTCAAAACTTTCACCTCTTTCAGCTCTTAGAACTTCAGCATACTTTCAGCTAGAAACACCATTCAAACTTTAAACAACTCACAAGGGATTGGGCTATTAAACTTCTATTCAACTTTTTGATATCTTTTAGCGTTATTGATTTATGGCAGTTTAAAAATCAATAACTTTTAGAATGTTCACTCCACTCTCTCCCACTCTAGCCCTCACTCTAACCTTTCAGCCTGTTCCACTACTCCAAACAAATTCTCATAACTCCTACAACTTTCGTCGTAGAGACATAAATTATACATCAAAACGGAGGAATTTAAGTTGGCTTCGAAGAGAACCAAGAATGACAGAGCTGGGATTTACAGATCTCGAGCTATGCCTCTCTAAGCGAGGAAAAGTCTACTTTTGCTCCCATAGACTTCCATTCAAATCTGGATTCTAAGAGGAAAATGCATTTCTCATGTGTTTTTAACTTGTCACCATTTAAATTCTGTTCACATTACAGTAAAATAAACCACATCCCTGCGTTCCCCAGACCCTCCTGGCACTCACGGTGAAAAAATTATTTGGATAACTCTTAGAGTTTTCTTTTAATGAACAGTTGTTCGGGAGGTGCACAAAGTGATTGGAACAGTGCAGTTCTGCTCTCTGCTTGTCAGTTAAGTGAGGGGCCGTCGTCATGACAACTCACTGACTGCTCTCAGCTGTGAGCAGCACGCTGACCTTTGACCTAATTCATTCAGCTTTATTGATCCAGATCATGGACTTCTCACCTGGTTTTGGCCTCCTAATAAGTCCAGGCATGTCCCTCTGTCCTCTTCTCCTGTCTCTTCCTTGTCCTTCTCATTACAACAGGCCACATGTCCTCCTCTATCTCTCCTCTGTCTGTCCTCTCATCATGTCCTTTGCTGCTCACTTACATGATGGACTGTGTTTCAGCTGCCAATTCAACTCTGGTTCAGCTCTTTCTGCCTTTTACAATGATTTATTCTACATTAAACCAGTTCAGCATCTTTAACATTCACTTTCAGCTTTAAATCCTTTAACTGTTGACTTCAGCTACATGATTACTTCAGCTGGTGCTTCAGCAAGGAGACTTCAGCCATTTCAGCCATGTTGAACTATCTTAAGCACATTTCAGTTCAACTTTCCACCATTTTAACTACATTTAAACACCTGCTTGTGCTTTAAATCCTTCCAACTACTGACTTCAGCTTCATATATACTTCTTCAACAACCATAATTCAGCCCTTTTCAGCCATCTTCAGCGATCTTAAGCACATTTCAGTTCAGCTTTCCACCTTTTTAACTACATTTAAACACCTGCTTGTGCTTTAAATCCTTCCAACTATTGACTTAAGCTTCATATATACCTCTTCAACAACCATAATTCAGCCCTTTTCAGCCATGTTCAACTGTCTTAGGCACATTTCAGTTCAGCTTTCCACCTTTTTAACTACATTTAAACACCTGCTTGTGCTTTAGATCCTTCCAACTATTGACTTAAGCTTCATATATACCTCTTCAACAACCATAATTCAGCCCTTTTCAGCCATCTTCAGCAATCATTTCACTTCAACCTTTCACCCTTTCAGCACCTTTTAACTCCAGTTTGAGCTTTAAATCCTTCAACTTTTCACTTCAGCTTAATAAATATTTCTTCAACAAAGACATTTCAGCCTTTTTTAACCATCTTCAGCCATTTTTCAGCATTTTATTTCAATCATTCAGCATGACAGCATTCACACATGCTGTTATGCAATAACAGCTTTTTCTAGTGATAGAATTGTTTTTCCCTCTTCTCTGGGGTGTGAACATCGGTCGTCCGCCTACTCCTCTCGCAGCGTTCGGCCCACAGACTCCGTTCATACATCAAATCGATCGGCTCGGCCTGTAGATGTCTGCTATGACTCCTGTTGTCTGTATCTATTAAACTTTTTAAGATATCGAGGGTTGTTCGACCCACCATTTTTCCATAGGAATGAATGGGGAATCTTGGCAGAGCCTCCAAAAACATGGTCTCCTTTGAAACCTTTCTTCTCCTGCATACTTTGGGCTAGAGACTCCATTCAAAGTTTAAATCGATCACAAGGGACTGGGCTATAAATCTTCTATTCAGAATTTTGATATCTTTTATGGTTTATGAGATATGCCAGGTTAAAAATCACTAAAACTTGGATATCTGTTTCACACTCTGATTTTTCTGCTTTTTTCACTCCTCAAACAAACTCTCATAACTCCTACACCGTTTATCGTACAGACACAAATTATATATCAAAACGGAGGAAATCTTCGTGGCTACAAATGAACCCTGGATGATAATGGAGCTGGGAGCTACGGATTTTGAGCTACGCTGCTCTAAAGTCTACCTACGCCCTCCATTGAACTCCATTCTAAAGGCCTTCTGGACTCTGGGCCCAAAGTGCATTTCTCCTGTGTTTTCAACCCGCCACCATTTAAATTCTGTTCGCATTACAGTAAAATAAATTACATCCCTGCGTTCCCCAGACCCTCCTGGCGCTCACGGTGAAAAAATTATCTGGATAACTCTTATAGTTTTCTTTTAATGAACAGTTGTTCGGGAGGTGCGCAGAGTGATGAGAACAGTGCAGCTCTGGTCCTCTTCTCTGTGTGCCTATCAGCTGAGGTGGGGGCCGTCGTCATGACAACTCACTGACTGCTCTCAGCTGTTAGGAGCCAGCTGACCTTTGCCCTAATCCATTCAGTTTTATTGATCCAGATCATGGACTTCTCACCTGGTTTTGGCCTCCTATTGAGTCCAGGCATGTCCCTCTGTCCTCTTCTCCTGTCTCCTCCTTGTCCATCTCATTACAACAGGCCACATGTCCTCCTCTATCTCTCCTCCTCTGTCTGTCCTCTCATCATGTCTTTTGCTGCTCATTTACATGATGGACTGTGTTTAAGCTGCCAATTCACCTCTTTTTCAGCTCTTTCTGCCTTTTACAATCATTACTTCTACATTCAACCAGTTCAGCACCTTTAATATTCACTTTCAGCTGTAAATCCTTTAACTATTTACTTCAGCTTCATGATTACTGCAGCTGGTGCTTAAGGAAGCAGACTTCGGCCATTTTCAGCCATGTTGAACTATCTTAAGCACATTTAAGTTAAACTTTCCACCATTTTAACTACATTTAAACACCAGTTTGAGCTTTAAATCCTTCCAACTACTGACTTAAGCTTCATATATACTTCTTCAACAACCATATTTCAGCCCTTTTCAGCCATCTTCAGCGATCTTAAGCACATTTCAGTTCAGCTTTCCACCTTTTTAACTACATTTAAACACCTGCTTGTGCTTTAAATCCTTCCAACTATTGACTTAAGCTTCATATATACTTCTTCAACAACCATATTTCAGCCCTTTTCAGCCATCTTCAGTAATCTTAAGCACATTTCAGTTCAACTTTCCACCATTTTAACTACATTTAAACACCAGTTTGAGCTTTAAATCCTTCCAACTACTGACTTAAGCTTCATATATACTTCTTCAACAACCATATTTCAGCCATCTTCAGCGATCTTAAGCACATTTCAGTTCAGCTTTCCACCTTTTTAACTACATTTAAACACCTGCTTGTGCTTTAAATCCTTCCAACTATTGACTTAAGCTTCATATATACTGCTTCAACAACCATATTTCAGCCCTTTTCAGCCATCTTCAGTAATCTTAAGCACATTTCAGTTCAACTTTCCACCATTTTAACTACATTTAAATAGCAATTTGTGCTTTAAATTGTTGAACTCTTCATTTCACCTTCATATATACTTCTTCAACAACCATGTTTCAGCTCTTTTCAACCATCTTCAGCAATCTTAAGCACATTTCAGTTCAACCTTTCAGACTTTCAGCACCCTTTAACTCCACTTTGAGCTTTAAATCCTTCAACTTTTCACTTCAGCTTAATAAATACTTATTCAACAAAGACATTTCAGCCTTTTTTAACCATCTTCAGCCACTTTTCAGCATTTTATTTCAATCATTCAGCATGACAGCATTCACACTTGCTGTTATGCTAATAACAGCATTTTCTAGTTGTGTGAATGCTTTTAAGCATTCACACTATAGTTTTCCTGTTTTTATTATTATTTTCTATTATTATTATTCTTCCGCCGTTTTTTCGTCGTTCAACATCTTGAGCTAGCTTCAGCCGATTTCAACAATTTTGGTATCAAAACGTTCAGCTCGTTCAGGAGATTCCTGCTTCTATTCAACTTTTTGATATCTGTTCAACTTTTCAAGTTATTGATCATTTATTGATCTTCAGCTCCCATTGAAATCAATAGGATTTCAGCTCTTCAGCCTTCAACTCCTTCAAAACTTTCACCTCTTTCAGCTCTTAGAACTTCAGCATACTTTCAGCTAGAAACACCATTCAAACTTTAAACAACTCACAAGGGATTGGGCTATTAAACTTCTATTCAACTTTTTGATATCTTTTAGCGTTATTGATTTATGGCAGTTTAAAAATCAATAACTTTTAGAATGTTCACTCCACTCTCTCCCACTCTAGCCCTCACTCTAACCTTTCAGCCTGTTCCACTACTCCAAACAAATTCTCATAACTCCTACAACTTTCGTCGTAGAGACATAAATTATACATCAAAACGGAGGAATTTAAGTTGGCTTCGAAGAGAACCAAGAATGACAGAGCTGGGATTTACAGATCTCGAGCTATGCCTCTCTAAGCGAGGAAAAGTCTACTTTTGCTCCCATAGACTTCCATTCAAATCTGGATTCTAAGAGGAAAATGCATTTCTCATGTGTTTTTAACTTGTCACCATTTAAATTCTGTTCACATTACAGTAAAATAAACCACATCGCTGCGTTCCCCAGACCCTCCTGGCACTCACGGTGAAAAAATTATTTGGATAACTCTTAGAGTTTTCTTTTAATGAACAGTTGTTCGGGAGGTGCACAAAGTGATTGGAACAGTGCAGTTCTGCTCTCTGCTTGTCAGTTAAGTGAGGGGCCGTCGTCATGACAACTCACTGACTGCTCTCAGCTGTGAGCAGCACGCTGACCTTTGACCTAATTCATTCAGCTTTATTGATCCAGATCATGGACTTCTCACCTGGTTTTGGCCTCCTAATAAGTCCAGGCATGTCCCTCTGTCCTCTTCTCCTGTCTCTTCCTTGTCCTTCTCATTACAACAGGCCACATGTCCTCCTCTATCTCTCCTCTGTCTGTCCTCTCATCATGTCCTTTGCTGCTCACTTACATGATGGACTGTGTTTCAGCTGCCAATTCAACTCTGGTTCAGCTCTTTCTGCCTTTTACAATGATTTATTCTACATTAAACCAGTTCAGCATCTTTAACATTCACTTTCAGCTTTAAATCCTTTAACTGTTGACTTCAGCTACATGATTACTTCAGCTGGTGCTTCAGCAAGGAGACTTCAGCCATTTCAGCCATGTTGAACTATCTTAAGCACATTTCAGTTCAACTTTCCACCATTTTAACTACATTTAAACACCTGCTTGTGCTTTAAATCCTTCCAACTACTGACTTCAGCTTCATATATACTTCTTCAACAACCATAATTCAGCCCTTTTCAGCCATCTTCAGCGATCTTAAGCACATTTCAGTTCAGCTTTCCACCATTTTAACTACATTTAAACACCTGCTTGTGCTTTAAATCCTTCCAACTATTGACTTAAGCTTCATATATACCTCTTCAACAACCATAATTCAGCCCTTTTCAGCCATGTTCAACTGTCTTAGGCACATTTCAGTTCAGCTTTCCACCTTTTTAACTACATTTAAACACCTGCTTGTGCTTTAGATCCTTCCAACTATTGACTTAAGCTTCATATATACCTCTTCAACAACCATAATTCAGCCCTTTTCAGCCATCTTCAGCAATCATTTCACTTCAACCTTTCACCCTTTCAGCACCTTTTAACTCCAGTTTGAGCTTTAAATCCTTCAACTTTTCACTTCAGCTTAATAAATATTTCTTCAACAAAGACATTTCAGCCTTTTTTAACCATCTTCAGCCATTTTTCAGCATTTTATTTCAATCATTCAGCATGACAGCATTCACACATGCTGTTATGCAATAACAGCTTTTTCTAGTGATAGAATTGTTTTTCCCTCTTCTCTGGGGTGTGAACATCGGTCGTCCGCCTACTCCTCTCGCAGCGTTCGGGCCACAGACTCCGTTCATACATCAAATCGATCGGCTCGGCCTGTAGATGTCTGCTATGACTCCTGTTGTCTGTATCTATTAAACTTTTTAAGATATCGAGGGTTGTTCGACCCACCATTTTTCCATAGGAATGAATGGGGAATCTTGGCAGAGCCTCCAAAAACATGGTCTCCTTTGAAACCTTTCTTCTCCTGCATACTTTGGGCTAGAGACTCCATTCAAAGTTTAAATCGATCACAAGGGACTGGGCTATAAATCTTCTATTCAGAATTTTGATATCTTTTATGGTTTATGAGATATGCCAGGTTAAAAATCACTAAAACTTGGATATCTGTTTCACACTCTGATTTTTCAGCTTTTTTCACTCCTCAAACAAACTCTCATAACTCCTACACCGTTTATCGTACAGACACAAATTATATATCAAAACGGAGGAAATCTTCTTGGCTACAAATGAACCCTGGATGATAATGGAGCTGGGAGCTACGGATTTTGAGCTACGCTGCTCTAAAGTCTACCTACGCCCTCCATTGAACTCCATTCTAAAGGCCTTCTGGACTCTGGGCCCAAAGTGCATTTCTCCTGTGTTTTCAACCCGCCACCATTTAAATTCTGTTCGCATTACAGTAAAATAAATTACATCCCTGCGTTCCCCAGACCCTCCTGGCGCTCACGGTGAAAAAATTATCTGGATAACTCTTATAGTTTTCTTTTAATGAACAGTTGTTCGGGAGGTGCGCAGAGTGATGAGAACAGTGCAGCTCTGGTCTCTTCTCTGTGTGCCTATCAGCTGAGGTGGGGGCCGTCGTCATGACAACTCACTGACTGCTCTCAGCTGTTAGGAGCCAGCTGACCTTTGCCCTAATCCATTCAGTTTTATTGATCCAGATCATGGACTTCTCACCTGGTTTTGGCCTCCTATTGAGTCCAGGCATGTCCCTCTGTCCTCTTCTCCTGTCTCCTCCTTGTCCATCTCATTACAACAGGCCACATGTCCTCCTCTATCTCTCCTCCTCTGTCTGTCCTCTCATCATGTCCTTTTCTGCTCAGTTACATGATGGACTGTGTTTAAGCTGCCAATTCACCTCTTTTTCAGCTCTTTCTGCCTTTTACAATCATTACTTCTACATTCAACCAGTTCAGCACCTTTAACATTTAGTTTCAGCTGTAAATCCTTTAACTATTTACTTCAGCTTCATGATTACTGCAGCTGGTGCTTAAGGAAGCAGACTTCAGCCATTTTCAGCCATGATGAACTGTCTTAAGCACATTTAAGTTAAACTTTCCACCATTTTAACTACATTTAAACACCAGTTTGAGCTTTAAATCCTTCCAACTACTGACTTAAGCTTCATATATACTTCTTCAACAACCATATTTCAGCCCTTTCCAGCCATCTTCAGCGATCTTAAGCACATTTCAGTTCAGCTTTCCACCTTTTTAACTACATTTAAACACCTGCTTGTGCTTTAAATCCTTCCAACTATTGACTTAAGCTTCATATATACTTCTTCAACAACCATATTTCAGCCCTTTTCAGCCATCTTCAGTAATCTTAAGCACATTTCAGTTCAACTTTCCACCATTTTAACTACATTTAAACACCAGTTTGAGCTTTAAATCCTTCCAACTACTGACTTAAGCTTCATATATACTGCTTCAACAACCATATTTCAGCCCTTTTCAGCCATCTTCAGTAATCTTAAGCACATTTCAGTTCAACTTTCCACCATTTTAAGCACATTTAAACAGCAATTTGTGCTTTAAATTGTTGAACTCTTCATTTCACCTTCATATATACTTCTTCAACAACCATGTTTCAGCTCTTTTCAACCATCTTCAGCAATCTTAAGCACATTTCAGTTCAACCTTTCAGACTTTCAGCACCCTTTAACTCCACTTTCAGCTTTAAATCCTTCAACTTTTCACTTCAGCTTAATAAATACTTATTCAACAAAGAAATTTCTGCCTTTTTTAACCATCTTCAGCCACTTTTCAGCATTTTATTTCAATCATTCAGCATGACAGCATTCACACTTGCTGTTATGCAATAACAGCTTTTTCTAGTTATTCTTATTATTCTTCCGCCGTTTTTCGGCACGTTATAACTTGAGCTAGCTTCAGCCGATTTCAACAATTTTGGTATCAAAACGTTCAGCTCGTTGAGGAGAGGGGTGCTTCTATTCAAATTTTTGATATATGTTCAACTTTTTAAGTTATTGATCATTTATTGATTTTCAGCTCCCATTGAAATGAATGGCATTTCAGCTCTTCAGCCTTCAACTGCTTCAAAACTTTCACCTCTTTCAGCTCTTATAACTTCAGCATACTTTCAGCTAGAAACACCATTCAAACTTTAAACAACTCACAAGGGATTGGGCTATTAAACTTCTATTCAACTTTT
The DNA here is from genome assembly GCF_017639745.1 of Melanotaenia boesemani. Taxonomy (NCBI): domain Eukaryota; kingdom Metazoa; phylum Chordata; class Actinopteri; order Atheriniformes; family Melanotaeniidae; genus Melanotaenia; species Melanotaenia boesemani. The sequence continues at coordinate 10,270,641 of NC_055683.1, read as the reverse complement.
TGATATCTTTTAGCGTTATTGATTTATGGCAGTTTAAAAATCAATAACTTTTAGAATGTTCATTCCACTCTCTCCCACTCTAGCCCTCACTCTAACCATTCAGCCTGTTCCACTACTCCAAACAAATTCTCATAACTCCTACAACTTTCGTCGTAGAGACATAAATTATACATCAAAACGGAGGAATTTAAGTTGGCTTCGAAGAGAACCAAGAATGACAGAGCTGGGATTTACAGATCTCGAGCTATGCCTCTCCAAGCGAGGAAAAGTCTATTTTTGCTCCCATAGACTTCCATTCAAATCTGGATTCTAAGAGGAAAATGCATTTCTCATGTGTTTTTAACTCGTCACCATTTAAATTCTGTTCACATTACAGTAAAATAAACCACATCCCTGCGTTCCCCAGACCCTCCTGGCACTCACGGTGAAAAAATTATTTGGATAACTCTTATAGTTTTCTTTTAATGAACAGTTGTTCGGGAGGTGCGCAAAGTGATTGGAACAGTGCAGCTCTGCTCTCTGCTTGTCAGCTAAGTGAGGGGCCGTTGTCATGACGACTAACTGACTGCTCTCAGCTGTGAGCAGCCAGCTGACCTTTCACCTAATTCATTCAGTTTTATTGATCCAGATCATGGACTTCTCACCTGGTTTTGGCCTCCTATTGAGTCCAGGCATGTCCCTCTGTCCTCTTCTCCTGTCTCCTCCTTGTCCTTCACATTACAACAGGCCGCATGTCCTCCTCTATCTCTCCTCCTCTGTCTGTCCTCTCATCATGTCCTTTGCTGCTCACTTACATGATGGACTGTGTTTCAGCTGCCAATTCAACTCTGTTTCAGCCCTTTCTGCCTTTTACAATCATTTCTTCTACATTCAACCAGTTCAGCACCTTTAATATTCAGTTTCAGCTTTAAATACTTTAACTATAGACTTCAGCTTCATGATTACTTCAGCTGAGGCTTCAACAAGCAGACTTCAGCCATTTTCAGCCATGTTGAACTATCTTAAGCACATTTCACTTCAACTTTCCACCATTTGAACTACATTTAAACACCAGTTTGAGCTTTAAATCCTTCCAACTATCTAAGCTTCATATATACTTCTTCAGCAACCACATTTTAGCATTTTTCAACCATCTTCAGCAATCTTAAGCACATTTCAGTTCAACATTTCAGCCTTTCAGCACCTTTTAACTCCAGTTTGAGCTTTAAATCCTTCAACTTTTCATTTCAGCTTAATAAATATTTCTTCAACACAGACATTTCAGCCTTTTTTAACCATCTTCAGCCATTTTTCAGCATTTTATTTCAATCATTCAGCATGACAGCATTCACACATGCTGTTATGCAATAACAGCTTTTTCTAGTTGTGTGAATGCTTTCAAGCATTCACACTATAGTTTTCCTGTTTCTCTTTATTATTGTGTGAATGCTGTTAAGCATTCACACTATAGTTTTCCTGTTTCTCTTTATTATTATTATTATTATTATTATACCGCATTTTTCGGCACCTTTCTCCTTCCGCATTTTTTGGGCTATTTCAACAATTTTGGTATCAAAACGTTCAGCTCGTTCAGGACATTTATGCTTTGACTTTTGGTATTTATAACTTTTATACTTTTTAAAATATTTAACTTTAAACAAAAAAATTTTGCCATTGAAATCAATGGAAAACGTTTCAGCTCATTCAAAAACATCTGCTTCTTTCAACTCCTACTACTTTTACATACTTTCAGCTAGAAACACCATTCAAACTTTAAACAACTCACAATGGATTGGGCTATTTAAAAATGACTTTTTTTGCCGATATGTTTTACGGTTTTGGATTTATGGAAGTTTAAAAATCATCAAAATCTTGATTTTCAACAAAATCTCTTGTCACTCTAGCGCCCTCTAGCTTTTCAGCCTGTTCCGCCACTCAAACAAATTCTCATAACTCCTACAATTTTCATCGTAGAGACATACATTATACATCAAAACGGAGGAATTTAAGTTGACTTCGAATAGAACCAAGCACGACAGAGCTGGGACTTATAGATTTTGAGTTACGCCTCTCCAAGCGAGCAAAAGTCAACTTTTGCTCCTATACCCTTCCATTCAAATCAGAGGCAGGATTCTGGGTCAAAGTGCATTTCTCCTCTGTTTTTAACTCGCCACCATTTAAATTCTGTTCAAAGTAGGGATGAATAAATTACATCCCTGCCTTCCTCAGACCCTCCTGGCGCTCACGGTGAAAGAATTATTTGGATATCTCCTAAAGTTTTCTGTCAGGAGCGAGGAGTTCGAGAGGTGCGCAGAGTGATTCGGCAGTTCTGCTCTGCTCTTTTCCCAGTCTGTGCCTGTCAGTTAAGTGAGGGGCTGTTGTCATGACAACTCACTGAGTGCTCTCAGCTGTTAGGAGCCAGCTGACCTTTGACCTCATACATTCAGTCTTATTGATCCAGATTATGGATTTCTCACCTGGTTTTGTCCTCCTAATGAGTCCACATATGTCTCTGTCCTCTTCTCCTGTCTCCTCCTTGTCCTTGAGGCCACATGTCCTCCTCTATCTCTCCTCCTCTGTCTGTCCTCTCATCATGTCCTTTGCTGCTCACTTATATGATTGACTGTGTTTCAGCTGCCAGTTCACCTCTTTTTCAGCTCTTTCTGCCTTTTACAATCATTTGCTCTACATTCAACCAGTTCAGCACCTTTAATATTCACTTTCAGCTGTAAATCCTTTAACTATTGACTTCAGCTTCATGATTACTTCGGCTGGTGCTTCAGCAAGCAGACTTCAGCCATTTTCAGCCATGTTTGACTATCTTACACACATTTCAGTTCAACTTTCCACCATTTTAACTACATTTAAACACCAATTTGTGCTTTAAATGGTTGAATTCTTCATTTTAGCTTCATATATACTTCTTCAACAACCATTTTTCAGCCATCTTCAGCAATCTTTCAGCACCTTTTATCTCCACTTTGAGCTTTCAATCCTTCAACTTTTCACTTCAGCTTAATAAATACTTTTTCAAAAGTCACATTTCAGCTATCTTTCACTATCTTCAGCCATCTTTTCAGCATTTCAGTACAATCATTCAGCTTTAAATACTTTAACTATTTAGCTTCAGCTTCATGATTACTTCAGCTGAGGCTTCAACACCCAGACTTCAGCCATTTTCAGCCATGTTGAACTATCTTAACCACATTTTACTTCAACTTTCCACCATTTTAACTACATTTAAACAACTATTTGTGCTTTAAATTGTTAAACTCTTCATTTCAGTTTTATATTTCTTCAACAACCATATTTCAGCCCTTTTCAGCCATCTTCAGCAATCATTTCACTTCAACCTTTCACCCGTTCAGCACCTTTTAACTCCAGTTTGAGCTTTAAATCCTTCAACTTTTCACTTCAGCTTAATAAATACTTATTCAACAAAGACATTTCAGCCTTTTTTAACCATCTTCAGCCACTTTTCAGCATTTTATTTCAATCATTCAGCATGACAGCATTCACACATGCTGTTATGCAATAACAGCTTTTTCTAGTTGTGTGAATGCTTTCAAGCATTCACACTATAGTTTTCCTGTTTTTATTTATTATTCTTATTATTCTTCCGCCGTTTTTCGGCACGTTATAACTTGAGCTAGCTTCAGCCGATTTCAACAATTTTGGTATCAAAACGTTCAGCTCGTTGAGGAGAGGGGTGCTTCTATTCAAATTTTTGATATATGTTCAACTTTTTAAGTTATTGATCATTTATTGATTTTCAGCTCCCATTGAAATGAATGGCATTTCAGCTCTTCAGCCTTCAACTGCTTCAAAACTTTCACCTCTTTCAGCTCTTATAACTTCAGCATACTTTCAGCTAGAAACACCATTCAAACTTTAAACAACTCACAAGGGATTGGGCTATTAAACTTCTATTCAACTTTTTGATATCTTTTAGCGTTATTGATTTATGGCAGTTTAAAAATCAATAACTTTTAGAATGTTCATTCCACTCTCTCCCACTCTAGCCCTCACTCTAACCATTCAGCCTGTTCCACTACTCCAAACAAATTCTCATAACTCCTACAACTTTCGTCGTAGAGACATAAATTATACATCAAAACGGAGGAATTTAAGTTGGCTTCGAAGAGAACCAAGAATGACAGAGCTGGGATTTACAGATCTCGAGCTATGCCTCTCCAAGCGAGGAAAAGTCTATTTTTGCTCCCATAGACTTCCATTCAAATCTGGATTCTAAGAGGAAAATGCATTTCTCATGTGTTTTTAACTCGTCACCATTTAAATTCTGTTCACATTACAGTAAAATAAACCACTTCCCTGCGTTCCCCAGACCCTCCTGGCACTCACGGTGAAAAAATTATTTGGATAACTCTTATAGTTTTCTTTTAATGAACAGTTGTTCGGGAGGTGCGCAAAGTGATTGGAACAGTGCAGCTCTGCTCTCTGCTTGTCAGCTAAGTGAGGGGCCGTTGTCATGACGACTCACTGACTGCTCTCAGCTGTGAGCAGCCAGCTGACCTTTCACCTAATTCATTCAGTTTTATTGATCCAGATCATGGACTTCTCACCTGGTTTTGGCCTCCTATTGAGTCCAGGCATGTCCCTCTGTCCTCTTCTCCTGTCTCCTCCTTGTCCTTCACATTACAACAGGCCGCATGTCCTCCTCTATCTCTCCTCCTCTGTCTGTCCTCTCATCATGTCCTTTGCTGCTCACTTACATGATGGACTGTGTTTCAGCTGCCAATTCAACTCTGTTTCAGCCCTTTCTGCCTTTTACAATCATTTCTTCTACATTCAACCAGTTCAGCACCTTTAATATTCAGTTTCAGCTTTAAATACTTTAACTATAGACTTCAGCTTCATGATTACTTCAGCTGAGGCTTCAACAAGCAGACTTCAGCCATTTTCAGCCATGTTGAACTATCTTAAGCACATTTCACTTCAACTTTCCACCATTTGAACTACATTTAAACACCAGTTTGAGCTTTAAATCCTTCCAACTATCTAAGCTTCATATATACTTCTTCAGCAACCACATTTTAGCATTTTTCAACCATCTTCAGCAATCTTAAGCACATTTCAGTTCAACATTTCAGCCTTTCAGCACCTTTTAACTCCAGTTTGAGCTTTAAATCCTTCAACTTTTCACTTCAGCTTAATAAATATTTCTTCAACAAAGACATTTCAGCCTCTTTTAACCATCTTCAGCCATTTTTCAGCATTTTATTTCAATCATTCAGCATGACAGCATTCACACATGCTGTTATGCAATAACAGCTTTTTCTAGTTGTGTGAATGCTTTTAAGCATTCACACTATAGTTTTCCTGTTTTTATTTATTATTCTTATTATTCTTCCGCCGTTTTTCGTCACGCTATAACTTCAGCTAGCTTCAGCCTATTTCAACAATTTTGGTATCAAAACGTTCAGCTCGTTCAGGAGATTCCTGCTTGTATTCAACTTTTTGATATCTGTTCAACTTTTCAAGTTATTGATCATTTATTGATTTTCTGCTCCCATTGAAATGAATGGCATTTCAGCTCTTCAGCCTTCAACTGCTTCAAAACTTCCACCTCTTTCAACTCCTACTACTTCTACATACTTTCAGCTAGAAACACCATTCAAACTTTAAACAACTCACAAGGGATTGGGCTATTAAACTTGTATTCAACTTTTTGATATCTTTCAGCGTTATTGATTTATGGCAGTTTAAAAATCAATAACTTTTAGAATGTTCACTCCACTCTCTCCCACTCTAGGTCTCACTCTAACCTTTCAGCCTGTTCCACTACTCCAAACAAATTCTCATAACTCCTACAACTTTCGTCGTAGAGACATAAATTATACATCAAAACGGAGGAATTTTAGTTGGCTTCGAAGAGAACCAAGAATGACAGAGCTGGGATTTACAGATCTCGAGCTATGCCTCTCCAAGCGAGGAAAAGTCTACTTTTGCTCCCATAGACTTCCATTCAAATCTGGATTCTAAGAGGAAAATGCATTTCTCATGTGTTTTTAACTTGTCACCATTTAAATTCTGTTCACATTACAGTAAAATAAACCACATCCCTGCGTTCCCCAGACCCTCCTGGCGCTCACGGTGAAAAAATTATTTGGATAACTCTTCATAGTTTTCTTTTAATGAACAGTTGTTCGGGAGGTGCGCAAAGTGATTGGAACAGTGCAGCTCTGCTCTCTGCTTGTCAGTTAAGTGAGGGGCCGTTGTCATGACGACTCACTGACTGCTCTCAGCTGTGAGCAGCCAGCTGACCTTTGCACCTAATTCATTCAGCTTTATTGATCCAGATCATGGACTTCTCACCTGGTTTTGGCCTCCTATTCAGTCCAGGCATGTCCCTCTGTCCTCTTCTCCTGTCTCCTTCCTTGTCCTTCTCATTACAACAGGCCACATGTCCTCCTCTATCTCTCCTCCTCTGTCTGTCCTCTCATCATGTCCTTTGCTGCTCACTTACATGATGGACTGTGTTTCAGCTGCCAATTCAACTCTGTTTCAGCTCTTTCTGCCTTTTACAATGATTTATTCTACATTAAACCAGTTCAGCATCCTTTAACATTCACTTTCAGCTTTAAATCCTTTAACTATTGACTTCAGCTACATGATTACTTCAGCTGGTGCTTCAGCAAGCAGACTTCAGCCATTTCAGCCATGTTGAACTATCTTAAGCACATTTCAGTTCAACTTTCCACCATTTTAACTACATTTAAACAGCAATTTGTGCTTTAAATTGTTGAACTCTTCATTTCAACTTCATATATACTGCGTCATCAACCATATCTCAGCTCTTTTCAGCCATCTTCAGCAATCTTAAGCACATTTCACTTTAACCTTTCACCCTTTCAGCACCTTTTAACTCCCCTTTGAGCTTTAAATACTTAAACTTTTCACTTCAGCTTAATAAATACTTCTTCAAAAGTCACATTTCAGCTATCTTTCACTATCTTCAGCCATCTTTTCAGCATTTCAGTACAATCATTCAGCTTTAAATACTTTAACTATTGACTTCAGCTTCATGATTACTTCAACTGAGGCTTCAACACCCAGACTTCAGCCATTTTCAGCCATGTTGAACTGTCTTCAGCACATTTAAGTTCAGCTTTCCACCTTTTTAACTACATTTAAACACCAATTTGTGCTTTATATTGTTGAACTCTTCATTTCACCTTCATATACTTCTTCAACAACCATATTTTAGCCCTTTTCAGCCATGTTGAACTATCTTAAGCACATTTCAGTTCAGCTTTCCACCTTTTTAAGTACATTTAAACACCTGCTTGTGCTTTAAATCCTTCCAACACTTGACTTAAGCTTTATATTTCTTCAACAAACATATTTCAGCCCTTTTCAGCCATCTTCAGCAATCTTCAGCACATTTCACTTCAACCTTTCACCCTTTCAGCACCTTTTAACTCCAGTTTGAGCTTTAAATCCTTCAACTTTTCACTTCAGCTTAATAAATATTTCTTCAACAAAGACATTTCAGCCTTTTTTAACCATCTTCAGCCATTTTTCAGCATTTTATTTCAATCATTCAGCATGACAGCATTCACACATGCTGTTATGCAATAACAGCTTTTTCTAGTTGTGTGAATGCTGTTAAGCATTCACACTATAGTTTTCCTGTTTTTCTTTATTATTATTATTATTATTATTATTATTATACCGCATTTTTCGGCACCTTTCTCCTTCCGCATTTTTTGTGCTATTTCAACAATTTTGGTATCAAAACGTTCAGCTCGTTCAGGACATTCCTGCTTTGACTTTTGGTATTTATAACTTTTATACTTTTTAAAATATTTAACTTTAAACAAAAATATTTTGCCATTGAAATCAATTGAAAACCTTTCAGCTCATTCAAAAACTTCTGCTTCTTTCAACTCCTACTACTTTTACATACTTTCAGCTAGAAACACCATTCAAACTTTAAACAACTCACAACGGATTGCGCTATTTAAAAATGACTTTTTTTGCCGATATGTTTTACGGTTTGGGATTTATGGAAGTTTAAAAATCATAAAAATTTTCATTTTCAACAAAATCTCTCCCACTCTAGCGCCCTCTAGCTTTTCAGCCTGTTCCGCTACTCCAAACAAATTCTCATAACTCCTACAATTTTCATCGTAGAGACATAAATTATACATCAAAACGGAGGAATTTAAGTTGGCTTCGAATAGAACCAAGCACGACAGAGCTGGGACTTATAGATTTTGAGTTACGCCTCTCCAAGCGAGCAAAAGTCAACTTTTGCTCCTATACCCTTCCATTCAAATCAGAGGCAGGATTCTGGGTCAAAGTGCATTTCTCCTCTGTTTTTAACTCGCCACCATTTAAATTCTGTTCAAAGTAGGGATGAATAAATTACATCCCTGCCTTCCTCAGACCCTCCTGGCGCTCACGGTGAAAGAATTATTTGGATATCTCCTAAAGTTTTCTGTCAGGAGCGAGGAGTTCGAGAGGTGCGCAGAGTGATTCGGCAGTTCTGCTCTGCTCTTTTCCCAGTCTGTGCCTGTCAGTTAAGTGAGGGGCTGTTGTCATGACAACTCACTGAGTGCTCTCAGCTGTTAGGAGCCAGCTGACCTTTGACCTCATACATTCAGTCTTATTGATCCAGATTATGGATTTCTCACCTGGTTTTGTCCTCCTAATGAGTCCACATATGTCTCTGTCCTCTTCTCCTGTCTCCTCCTTGTCCTTGAGGCCACATGTCCTCCTCTATCTCTCCTCCTCTGTCTGTCCTCTCATCATGTCCTTTGCTGCTCACTTATATGATTGACTGTGTTTCAGCTGCCAGTTCACCTCTTTTTCAGCTCTTTCTGCCTTTTACAATCATTTGCTCTACATTCAACCAGTTCAGCACCTTTAATATTCACTTTCAGCTGTAAATCCTTTAACTATTGACTTCAGCTTCATGATTACTTCGGCTGGTGCTTCAGCAAGCAGACTTCAGCCATTTTCAGCCATGTTTCACTTTCTTAAGCACATTTCAGTTCAACTTTCCACCATTTTAACTACATTTAAACACCAATTTGTGCTTTAAATGGTTGAACTCTTCATTTCAGCTTCATATATACTTCTTCAACAACCATTTTTCAGCCATCTTCAGCAATCTTTCAGCACCTTTTATCTCCACTTTGAGCTTTCAATCCTTCAACTTTTCACTTCAGCTTAATAAATATTTCTTCAACAAAGACATTTCAGCCTTTTTTAACCATCTTCAGCCATTTTTCAGCATTTTATTTCAATCATTCAGCATGACAGCATTCACACATGCTGTTATGCAATAACAGCTTTTTCTAGTGATAGAATTGTTTTTCCCTCTTCTCTGGGGTGTGAACATCGGTCGTCCGCCTACTCCTCTCGCAGCGTTCGGGCCACAGACTCCGTTCATACATCAAATCGATCGGCTCGGCCTGTAGATGTCTGCTATGACTCCTGTTGTCTGTATCTATTAAACTTTTTAAGATATCGAGGGTTGTTCGACCCACCATTTCTCCATAGGAATGAATGGGGAATCTTGGCAGAGCCTCCAAAAACATGGTCTCCTTTGAAACCTTTCTTCTCCTGCATACTTTGGGCTAGAGACTCCATTCAAAGTTTAAATCGATCACAAGGGACTGGGCTATAAATCTTCTATTCAGAATTTTGATATCTTTTATGGTTTATGAGATATGCCAGGTTAAAAATCACTAAAACTTGGATATCTGTTTCACACTCTGATTTTTCAGCTTTTTTCACTCCTCAAACAAACTCTCATAACTCCTACACCGTTTATCGTACAGACACAAATTATATATCAAAACGGAGGAAATCTTCTTGGCTACAAATGAACCCTGGATGATAATGGAGCTGGGAGCTACGGATTTTGAGCTACGCTGCTCTAAAGTCTACCTACGCCCTCCATTGAACTCCATTCTAAAGGCCTTCTGGACTCTGGGCCCAAAGTGCATTTCTCCTGTGTTTTCAACCCGCCACCATTTAAATTCTGTTCGCATTACAGTAAAATAAATTACATCCCTGCGTTCCCCAGACCCTCCTGGCGCTCACGGTGAAAAAATTATCTGGATAACTCTTATAGTTTTCTTTTAATGAACAGTTGTTCGGGAGGTGCGCAGAGTGATGAGAACAGTGCAGCTCTGGTCTCTTCTCTGTGTGCCTATCAGCTGAGGTGGGGGCCGTCGTCATGACAACTCACTGACTGCTCTCAGCTGTTAGGAGCCAGCTGACCTTTGCCCTAATCCATTCAGTTTTATTGATCCAGATCATGGACTTCTCACCTGGTTTTGGCCTCCTATTGAGTCCAGGCATGTCCCTCTGTCCTCTTCTCCTGTCTCCTCCTTGTCCATCTCATTACAACAGGCCACATGTCCTCCTCTATCTCTCCTCCTCTGTCTGTCCTCTCATCATGTCTTTTGCTGCTCACTTACATGATGGACTGTGTTTAAGCTGCCAATTCACCTCTTTTTCAGCTCTTTCTGCCTTTTACAATCATTACTTCTACATTCAACCAGTTCAGCACCTTTAATATTCACTTTCAGCTGTAAATCCTTTAACTATTTACTTCAGCTTCATGATTACTGCAGCTGGTGCTTAAGGAAGCAGACTTCGGCCATTTTCAGCCATGTTGAACTATCTTAAGCACATTTAAGTTAAACTTTCCACCATTTTAACTACATTTAAACACCAGTTTGAGCTTTAAATCCTTCCAACTACTGACTTAAGCTTCATATATACTTCTTCAACAACCATATTTCAGCCCTTTTCAGCCATCTTCAGCGATCTTAAGCACATTTCAGTTCAGCTTTCCACCTTTTTAACTACATTTAAACACCTGCTTGTGCTTTAAATCCTTCCAACTATTGACTTAAGCTTCATATATACTTCTTCAACAACCATATTTCAGCCCTTTTCAGCCATCTTCAGTAATCTTAAGCACATTTCAGTTCAACTTTCCACCATTTTAACTACATTTAAACACCAGTTTGAGCTTTAAATCCTTCCAACTACTGACTTAAGCTTCATATATACTTCTTCAACAACCATATTTCAGCCATCTTCAGCGATCTTAAGCACATTTCAGTTCAGCTTTCCACCTTTTTAACTACATTTAAACACCTGCTTGTGCTTTAAATCCTTCCAACTATTGACTTAAGCTTCATATATACTGCTTCAACAACCATATTTCAGCCCTTTTCAGCCATCTTCAGTAATCTTAAGCACATTTCAGTTCAACTTTCCACCATTTTAACTACATTTAAATAGCAATTTGTGCTTTAAATTGTTGAACTCTTCATTTCACCTTCATATATACTTCTTCAACAACCATGTTTCAGCTCTTTTCAACCATCTTCAGCAATCTTAAGCACATTTCAGTTCAACCTTTCAGACTTTCAGCACCCTTTAACTCCACTTTGAGCTTTAAATCCTTCAACTTTTCACTTCAGCTTAATAAATACTTATTCAACAAGACATTTCAGCCTTTTTTAACCATCTTCAGCCACTTTTCAGCATTTTATTTCAATCATTCAGCATGACAGCATTCACACTTGCTGTTATGCTAATAACAGCATTTTCTAGTGATAGAATTGTTTTTCCCTCTTCTCTGGGGTGTGAACATCGGTCGTCCGCCTACTCCTCTCGCAGCGTTCGGCCCACAGACTCCGTTCATACATCAAATCGATCGGCTCGGCCTGTAGATGTCTGCTATGACTCCTGTTGTCTGTATCTATTAAACTTTTTAAGATATCGAGGGTTGTTCGACCCACCATTTTTCCATAGGAATGAATGGGGAATCTTGGCAGAGCCTCCAAAAACATGGTCTCCTTTGAAACCTTTCTTCTCCTGCATACTTTGGGCTAGAGACTCCATTCAAAGTTTAAATCGATCACAAGGGACTGGGCTATAAATCTTCTATTCAGAATTTTGATATCTTTTATGGTTTATGAGATATGCCAGGTTAAAAATCACTAAAACTTGGATATCTGTTTCACACTCTGATTTTTCATGCTTTTTTCACTCCTCAAACAAACTCTCATAACTCCTACACCGTTTATCGTACAGACACAAATTATATATCAAAACGGAGGAAATCTTCTTGGCTACAAATGAACCCTGGATGATAATGGAGCTGGGAGCTACGGATTTTGAGCTACGCTGCTCTAAAGTCTACCTACGCCCTCCATTGAACTCCATTCTAAAGGCCTTCTGGACTCTGGGCCCAAAGTGCATTTCTCCTGTGTTTTCAACCCGCCACCATTTAAATTCTGTTCGCATTACAGTAAAATAAATTACATCCCTGCGTTCCCCAGACCCTCCTGGCGCTCACGGTGAAAAAATTATCTGGATAACTCTTATAGTTTTCTTTTAATGAACAGTTGTTCGGGAGGTGCGCAGAGTGATGAGAACAGTGCAGCTCTGGTCTCTTCTCTGTGTGCCTATCAGCTGAGGTGGGGGCCGTCGTCATGACAACTCACTGACTGCTCTCAGCTGTTAGGAGCCAGCTGACCTTTGCCCTAATCCATTCAGTTTTATTGATCCAGATCATGGACTTCTCACCTGGTTTTGGCCTCCTATTGAGTCCAGGCATGTCCCTCTGTCCTCTTCTCCTGTCTCCTCCTTGTCCATCTCATTACAACAGGCCACATGTCCTCCTCTATCTCTCCTCCTCTGTCTGTCCTCTCATCATGTCTTTTGCTGCTCATTTACATGATGGACTGTGTTTAAGCTGCCAATTCACCTCTTTTTCAGCTCTTTCTGCCTTTTACAATCATTACTTCTACATTCAACCAGTTCAGCACCTTTAATATTCACTTTCAGCTGTAAATCCTTTAACTATTGACTTCAGCTTCATGATTACTGCAGCTGGTGCTTAAGGAAGCAGACTTCGGCCATTTTCTGCCATGTTGAACTGTCTTAAGCACATTTAAGTTAAACTTTCCACCATTTTAACTACATTTAAACACCAGTTTGAGCTTTAAATCCTTCCAACTACTGACTTAAGCTTCATATATACTTCTTCAACAACCATATTTCAGCCCTTTTCAGCCATCTTCAGTAATCTTAAGCACATTTCAGTTAGATTTTCCACCATTTTAACTACATTTAAACACCAGTTTGAGCTTTAAATCCTTCCAACTACTGACTTAAGCTTCATATATACTTCTTCAACAACCATATTTCAGCCATCTTCAGCGATCTTAAGCACATTTCAGTTCAGCTTTCCACCTTTTTAACTACATTTAAACACCTGCTTGTGCTTTAAATCCTTCCAACTATTGACTTAAGCTTCATATATACTTCTTCAACAACCATATTTCAGCCCTTTTCAGCCATCTTCAGCGATCTTAAGCACATTTCAGTTCAGCTTTCCACCTTTTTAACTACATTTAAACACCTGCTTGTGCTTTAAATCCTTCCAACTATTGACTTAAGCTTCATATATACTTCTTCAACAACCATATTTCAGCCATCTTCAGCGATCTTAAGCACATTTCAGTTCAGCTTTCCACCTTTTTAACTACATTTCAACACCTGCTTGTGCTTTAAATCCTTCCAACTATTGACTTAAGCTTCATATATACTGCTTCAACAACCATATTTCAGCCCTTTTCAGCCATCTTCAGTAATCTTAAGCACATTTCAGTTCAACTTTCCACCATTTTAACTACATTTAAACAGCAATTTGTGCTTTAAATTGTTGAACTCTTCATTTCACCTTCATATATACTTCTTCAACAACCATGTTTCAGCTCTTTTCAACCATCTTTAGCAATCTTAAGCACATTTCAGTTCAACCTTTCACCCTTTCAGCACCTTTTAACTCCACTTTGAGCTTTAAATCCTTCAACTTTTCACTTCAGCTTAATAAATACTTATTCAACAAAGACATTTCAGCCTTTTTTAACCATCTTCAGCCACTTTTCAGCATTTTATTTCAATCATTCAGCATGACAGCATTCACACTTGCTGTTATGCAATAACAGCTTTTTCTAGTTAGGCCCGAGCACCGAAGGCGGTGCGAAGGCCTGTTGTAATTGCTCCGTTTCTTCCTTATTCTTCTTCTTCTTCTTCTTCTTCTTCTTCTTCTTCTTCTTCTTCTTCTTCTTCTTCTTAAACATTGGAGGCATTTTTGGGGACCTGAACATGCACGAAAACGCGCCTATTTTTGTGTACCCCCCCAAAGGAATGCGAAAAATTTGATATTTTGGGGTGCTTGGGACTGTTCGGGCAAAATTGAATGAGAGCGCCACCTATTTAATATGCCCCGCCACTGCACGTCATCAATCTTTATGAAAATCGCTACATATATTCTAAATGTTCGGGCAAACAAAAAATCCTCTTGGAGCAACAGCCTACAACCAACAGGAAGTCGGCCATTTTGGATCAAAGTCACCATTTTGGCGTTTTACTGACATTTTCAAAATCTATCTCCTCCTAGAGATTTCATCGTACCGCTACCAAAATAGCTCAGGATGTCCAGAAGGCATGTGTCTTTAAAAGTTATTGAAAGTTTTCTAATAGGAGAAAGGGCATGGAGGGGGTGGGGCCTCAAAGTTTGGTGTCTCGCCTTGAAGAACGAAAGTGATATAACTTCCACATAAAACAATGTATCTGAACCAAAATGGCCATGTATGATGCCAGTCCCATCCTGAGCTGT